>NC_090271.1:5491666-5795833 GCF_040414725.1 Anabrus simplex
GTAATGATCATCACCAATCATTCACTACCATGTTTGCATTACTCTCACAGTAATGATCATCAGCAATCATTCACTACCATGTTCACATTACTCTTACAGTAATGATCATCACCAATCATTCACTATATGTTCACATTACTCTTACAGTAATGATCATCACCAATCATTCACTATATGTTCACATTACTCTTACAGTAATGATCATCACCAATCATTCACTACATGTTCACATTACTCTCACAGTAATGATCACCAATCATTCACTATATCTTCACATTACTCTTACAGTAATGATCATCACCAATCATTCACTACCAAGTTCACATTACTCTTACAGTAATGATCATCATCATTCATTCACAACCAAGTTCACATTACTCTTACAGTAATGATCATCACCAATCATTCACTACCATGTAGCATTACTCTCACAGTAATGATCATCACCAATCATTCACTACCATGTTCAAATTACTCTCACAGTAATGATCATCACCAATCATTCACTACCATGTTCGCATTACTCTCACAGTAATGATCATCATCAATCATTCACTACCATGTTCACATTACTCTCACAGTAATGTCATCAGCAATCATTCACTACCATGTTCACATTACTCTCACAGTAATGGTCATCACCAATCATTCACTACCATGTTCACATTACTCTCACAGTAATGATCATCACCAATCATTCACTACCATGTTCACATTACTCTCACAGTAATGTCATCATCAATCATTCACTACCATGTTCACATTACTCTCACAGTAATGATCATCATCAATCATTCACTACCATGTTCACATTACTCTCACAGTAATGATCATCACCAATCATTCACTATATGTTCACATTATTCTTACAGTAATGATCATCACCAATCATTCACTATATGTTCACATTACTCTTACAGTAACAATAATCACCAATCATTCACTATATGTTCACATTACTCTTACAGTAGTGTCATCACCAATCATTCACTATATGTTCACATTACTCTTACAGTAATGATCATCACCAATCATTCACTACCATGTTAACATTACTCTTACAGTAATGATCATCACCAATCATTCACTACCATGTTCACATTACTCTTACAGTACTGATCATCACCAATCATTCACTACCATGTTCACATTACTCTCACAGTAATGATCATCACCAATCATTCACTACCATGTTCACATTACTCTTACAGTAATGATCATCACCAATCATTCACTACCATGTTCACATTACTCTTACAGTAATGATCATCACCAATCATTCACTACCATGTTAACATTACTCTTACAGTAATGATCATCACCAATCATTCACTACCATGTTCACATTACTCTTACAGTAATGATCATCACCAATCATTCACTACCATGTTCACATTACTCTCACAGTAATGATCATCACCAATCATTCACTACCATGTTCACATTAATCTTACAGTAATGATCATCACCAATCATTCACCACCATGTTCACATTACTCTTACAGTAATGGTCATCACCAATCATTCACTACCATGTTCACATTACTCTTACAGTAATGTCATCACCAATCATTCACTATATGTTCACATTACTCTTACAGTAATGTCATCACCAATCATTCACTACCATGTTCACATTACTCTCACAGTAATGTCATCACCAATCATTCACTACCATGTTCACATTACTCTTACAGTAATGTCATCACCAATCATTCACTATATGTTCACATTACTCTTACAGTAATGATCATCACCAATCATTCACTATATGTTCACATTACTCTTACAGTAATGTCATCATCAATCATTCACTACCATGTTCACATTACTCTTACAGTAATGATCATCACCAATCATTCACTATATGTTCACATTACTCTTACAGTAATGTCATCACCAATCATTCACTACCATGTTCACATTACTCTTACAGTAATGATCATCATCAATCATTCACTATATGTTCACATTACTCTTACAGTAATGTCATCACCAATCATTCACTACCATGTTCACATTACTCTTACAGTAATGATCATCACCAATCATTCACTATATGTTCACATTACTCTTACAGTAACAATAATCACCAATCATTCACTATATGTTCACATTACTCTTACAGTAATGTCATCACCAATCATTCACTATATGTTCACATTACTCTTACAGTAATGATCATCACCAATCATTCACTACCATGTTCACATTACTCTTACAGTAATGATCATCACCAATCATTCACTACCATGTTCACATTACTCTTACAGTAATGATCATCACCAATCATTCACTACCATGTTCACATTACTCTTACAGTAATGATCATCACCAATCATTCACTACCATGTTCACATTACTCTTACAGTAATGATCATCACCAATCATTCACTACCATGTTCACATTACTCTCACAGTAATGATCATCACCAATCATTCACTACCATGTTCACATTACTCTTACAGTAATGATCATCACCAATCATTCACTACCATGTTCACATTACTCTTACAGTAATGATCATCACCAATCATTCACTATATGTTCACATTACTCTTACAGTAATGATCATCACCAATCATTCACTACCATGTTAACATTACTCTTACAGTAATGATCATCACCAATCATTCACTACCATGTTCACATTACTCTTACAGTAATGATCATCACCAATCATTCACTACCATGTTCACATTACTCTCACAGTAATGATCATCACCAATCATTCACTACCATGTTCACATTAATCTTACAGTAATGATCATCACCAATCATTCACCACCATGTTCACATTACTCTTACAGTAATGGTCATCACCAATCATTCACTACCATGTTCACATTACTCTTACAGTAATGTCATCACCAATCATTCACTATATGTTCACATTACTCTTACAGTAATGTCATCACCAATCATTCACTACCATGTTCACATTACTCTCACAGTAATGTCATCACCAATCATTCACTACCATGTTCACATTACTCTCACAGTAATGTCATCACCAATCATTAACTACCATGTTCACATTACTCTTACAGTAATGTCATCACCAATCATTCACTATATGTTCACATTACTCTTACAGTAATGAACATCACCAATCATTCACTATATGTTCACATTACTCTTACAGTAATGATCATCACCAATCATTCACTACCATGTTCACATTACTCTTACAGTAATGATCATCACCAATCATTCACTACCATGTTCACATTACTCTTACAGTAATGTCATCACCAATCATTCACTACCATGTTCACATTACTCTTACAGTAATGATCATCACCAATCATTCACTACCATGTTCACATTACTCTTACAGTAATGATCATCACCAATCATTCACTATATGTTCACATTACTCTCACAGTAATGATCATCACCAATCACTCACTACCATGTTCACATTACAGTAATGATCATCACCAATCATTCACTACCATGTTCACATTACTCTTACAGTAATGATCATCACCAATCATTCACTATATGTTCACATTACTCTTACAGTAATGATCATCACCAATCATTCACTACCATGTTCACATTACTCTTACACTAATGATCATCATCAATCATTCACTATATGTTCACATTACTCTTACAGTAATGATCATCATCAATCATTCACTATATGTTCACATTACTCTTACACTAATGATCATCATCAATCATTCACTATATGTTCACATTACTCTTACACTAATGATCATCATCAATCATTCACTATATGTTCACATTACTCTTACAGTCATGATCATCACCAATCAATCACTACCATGTTCACATTACTCTTACAGTAATGATCATCATCAATCATTCACTACCATGTTCACATTACTATCACAGTAATGATCATCACCAATCATTCACTACCATGTTCACATTACTCTTACAGTAATGATCATCACCAATCATTCACTATATGTTCACATTACTCTTACACTAATGATCATCATCAATCATTCACTATATGTTCACATTACTCTTACAGTAATGATCATCACCAATCATTCACTATATGTTCACATTACTCTTACACTAATGATCATCATCAATCATTCACTATATGTTCACATTACTCTTACAGTAATGATCATCATCAATCATTCACTATATGTTCACATTACTCTTACACTAATGATCATCATCAATCATTCACTATATGTTCACATTACTCTTACAGTAATGTCATCACCAATCATTCACTACCATGTCCACATTACTCTCACAGTAATGATCATCACCAATCATTCACTACCATGTTCACATTACTCTCACAGTAATGATCATCATCAATCATTCACTACCATGTTCACATTACTCTCACAGTAATGATCATCACCAATCATTCACTATATGTTCACATTACTCTCACAGTAATGATCATCACCAATCATTCACTACCATGTTCGCATTACTCTCACAGTAATGATCAGCACCAATCATTCACTACCATGTTCACATTACTCTTACAGTAATGATCATCACCAATCATTCACTATATGTTCACATTACTCTTACACTAATGATCATCACCAATCATTCACTATATGTTCACATTACTCTCACAGTAATGATCATCACCAATCATTCACTATATGTTCACATTACTCTCACAGTAATGATCATCACCAATCATTCACTATATGTTCACATTACTCTCACAGTAATGATCATCACCAATCATTCACTACCATGTTCGCATTACTCTCACAGTAATGATCAGCACCAATCATTCACTACCATGTTCACATTACTCTTACAGTAATGATCATCACCAATCATTCACTATATGTTCACATTACTCTTACACTAATGATCATCACCAATCATTCACTATATGTTCACATTACTCTTACAGTAATGATCATCACCAATCATTCACTATATGTTCACATTACTCTCACAGTAATGATCATCACCAATCATTCACTACCATGTTCACATTACTCTTACAGAAATGATCATCACCAATCATTCACTATATGTTCACATTACTCTCACAGTAATGATCATCATCAATCATTCACTACCATGTTCACATTACTCTTACAGTAATGATCATCACCAATCATTCACTACCATGTTCACATTACTCTCACAGTAATGTCATCATCAATCATTCACTACCATGTTCACATTACTCTCACAGTAATGATCATCACCAATCATTCACTACCATGTTCACATTACTCTTACAGTAATGATCATCACCAATCATTCACTATATGTTCACATTACTATCACAGTAATGATCATCACCAATCATTCACTACCATGTTCACATTACTCTTACAGTAATGATCATCATCAATCATTCACTATATGTTCACATTACTCTTACAGTAATGATCATCATCAATCATTCACTATATGTTCACATTACTCTTACAGTCATGATCATCACCAATCAATCACTACCAAGTTCACATTACTCTCACAGTAATGATCATCACCAATCATTCACTACCATGTTCACATTACTCTTACAGTAATGATCATCACCAATCATTCACTATATGTTCACATTACTCTTACAGTAATGATCATCACCAATCATTCACTACCATGTTCACATTACTCTCACAGTAATGATCATCACCAATCATTCAATATATGTTCACATTACTCTTACAGTAATGAACATCACCAATCATTCACTAGATGTTCACATTACTCTTACAGTAATGATCATCACCAATCATTCACTACCATGTTCACATTACTCTTACAGTAATGATCATCACCAATCATTCACTACCATGTTCACATTACTCTTACAGTAATGTCATCACCAATCATTCACTACCATGTTCACATTACTCTTACAGTAATGATCATCACCAATCATTCACTACCATGTTCACATTACTCTTACAGTAATGATCATCACCAATCATTCACTATATGTTCACATTACTCTCACAGTAATGATCATCACCAATCATTCACTACCATGTTCACATTACAGTAATGATCATCACCAATCATTCACTACCATGTTCACATTACTCTTACAGTAATGATCATCACCAATCATTCACTACCATGTTCACATTACTCTCACAGTAATGATCATCACCAATCATTCACTATATGTTCACATTACTCTTACAGTAATGATCATCACCAATCATTCACTATATGTTCACATTACTCTTACAGTAATGATCATCACCAATCATTCACTACCATGTTCACATTACTCTTACAGTAATGATCATCACCAATCATTCACTATATGTTCACATTACTCTTACAGTAATGATCATCACCAATCATTCACTACTATGTTCACATTACTCTTACAGTAATGATCATCATCAATCATTCACTACCATGTTCACATTACTCTTACAGTAATGTCATCATCAATCATTCACTACCATGTTCACATTACTCTTACAGTAATGATCATCACGAATCATTCACTAATGTTCACATTACTCTTACAGTAATGACCATCACCAATCATTCACTACCATGTTCACATTACTCTTACAGTAATGTCATCATCAATCATTCACTACCATGTTCACATTACTCTCACAGTAATGATCATCATCAATCATTCACTACCATGTTCACATTACTCTCACAGTAATGATCATCACCAATCATTCACTATATGTTCACATTACTCTCACAGTAATGATCATCACCAATCATTCACTACCATGTTCGCATTACTCTCACAGTAATGATCAGCACCAATCATTCACTATATGTTCACATTACTCTCACAGTAATGATCATCATCAATCATTCACTACCATGTTCACATTACTCTTACAGTAATGATCATCACCAATCATTCACTACCATGTTCACATTACTCTCACAGTAATGTCATCATCAATCATTCACTACCATGTTCACATTACTCTCACAGTAATGTCATCATCAATCATTCACTACCATGTTCACATTACTCTCACAGTAATGATCATCACCAATCATTCACTACAATGTTCACATTACTCTTACAGTAATGATCATCACCAATCATTCACTATATGTTCACATTACTCTTACAGTAATGATCATCATCAATCATTCACTATATGTTCACATTACTCTTACAGTAATGTCATCATCAATCATTCACTACCATGTCCACATTACTCTTACAGTAATGATCATCACCAATCATTCACTACCATGTTCACATTACTCTTACAGTAATGATCATCATCAATCATTCACTACCATGTTCACATTACTCTCACAGTAATGATCATCACCAATCATTCACTACCATGTTCACATTACTCTTACAGTAATGATCATCACCAATCATTCACTATATGTTCACATTACTCATACAGTAATGATCATCATCAATCATTCACTATATGTTCACAATACTCTTACAGTCATGATCATCACCAATCATTCACTACCAAGTTCACATTACTCTCACAGTAATGATCATCACCAATCATTCACTACCATGTTCACATTACTCTTACAGTAATGATCATCACCAATCATTCACTATATGTTCACATTACTCTTACAGTAATGATCATCACCAATCATTCACTACCATGTTCACATTACTCTCACAGTAATGATCATCACCAATCATTCAATATATGTTCACATTACTCTTACAGTAATGAACATCACCAATCATTCACTATATGTTCACATTACTCTTACAGTAATGATCATCACCAATCATTCACTACCATGTTCACATTACTCTTACAGTAATGATCATCACCAATCATTCACTACCATGTTCACATTACTCTTACAGTAATGTCATCACCAATCATTCACTACCATGTTCACATTACTCTTACAGTAATGATCATCACCAATCATTCACTACCATGTTCACATTACTCTTACAGTAATGATCATCACCAATCATTCACTACCATGTTCACATTACAGTAATGATCATCACCAATCATTCACTACCATGTTCACATTACTCTTACAGTAATGATCATCACCAATCATTCACTATATGTTCACATTACTCTTACAGTAATGATCATCACCAATCATTCACTACCAAGTTCACATTACTCTTACAGTAATGATCATCATCATTCATTCACTACCAAGTTCACATTACTCTCACAGTAATGGTCATCACCAATCATTCACTACCATGTTCGCATTACTCTCACAGTAATGATCATCACCAATCATTCACTACCATGTTTGCATTACTCTCACAGTAATGATCATCAGCAATCATTCACTACCATGTTCACATTACTCTTACAGTAATGATCATCACCAATCATTCACTATATGTTCACATTACTCTTACAGTAATGATCATCACCAATCATTCACTATATGTTCACATTACTCTTACAGTAATGATCATCACCAATCATTCACTACATGTTCACATTACTCTCACAGTAATGATCACCAATCATTCACTATATCTTCACATTACTCTTACAGTAATGATCATCACCAATCATTCACTACCAAGTTCACATTACTCTTACAGTAATGATCATCACCAATCATTCACTATATGTTCACATTACTCTCACAGTAATGATCATCACCAATCATTCACTATATGTTCACATTACTCTTACAGTAATGATCATCACCAATCATTCACTACCAAGTTCACATTACTCATACAGTAATGATCATCATCATTCATTCACTACCAAGTTCACATTACTCTCACAGTAATGATCATCACCAATCATTCACTACCATGTTCGCATTACTCTCACAGTAATGATCATCACCAATCATTCACTACCATGTTTGCATTACTCTCACAGTAATGATCATCAGCAATCATTCACTACCATGTTCACATTACTCTTACAGTAATGATCATCACCAATCATTCACTATATGTTCACATTACTCTTACAGTAATGATCATCACCAATCATTCACTATATGTTCACATTACTCTCACAGTTATGATCACCAATCATTCACTATATCTTCACATTACTCTTACAGTAATGATCATCACCAATCATTCACTACCAAGTTCACATTACTCTTACAGTAATGATCATCATCATTCATTCACAACCAAGTTCACATTACTCTTACAGTAATGATCATCACCAATCATTCACTACCATGTTCGCATTACTCTCACAGTAATGATCATCACCAATCATTCACTACCAAGTTCACATTACTCTCACAGTAATGATCATCACCAATCATTCACTACCATGTTCGCATTACTCTCACAGTAATGATCATCACCAATCATTCACTACCATGTTCGCATTACTCTCACAGTAATGATCATCATCAATCATTCACTACCATGTTCACATTACTCTCACAGTAATGTCATCATCAATCATTCACTACCATGTTCACATTACTCACACAGTAATGATCATCACCAATCATTCACTACCATGTCCACATTACTCTCACAGTAATGATCATCACCAATCATTCACTACCATGTTCACATTACTCTCACAGTAATGATCATCATCAATCATTCACTACCATGTTCACATTACTCTCACAGTAATGATCATCACCAATCATTCACTATATGTTCACATTACTCTCACAGTAATGATCATCACCAATCATTCACTACCATGTTCGCATTACTCTCACAGTAATGATCAGCACCAATCATTCACTACCATGTTCACATTACTCTTACAGTAATGATCATCACCAATCATTCACTATATGTTCACATTACTCTCACAGTAATGATCATCATCAATCATTCACTACCATGTTCACATTACTCTTACAGTAATGATCATCACCAATCATTCACTACCATGTTCACATTACTCTCACAGTAATGTCATCATCAATCATTCACTACCATGTTCACATTACTCTCACAGTAATGATCATCACCAATCATTCACTACCATGTTCACATTACTCTTACAGTAATGATCATCACCAATCATTCACTATATGTTCACATTACTCTTACAGTAATGATCATCATCAATCATTCACTATATGTTCACATTACTCTTACAGTAATGTCATCATCAATCATTCACTACCATGTTCACATTACTCTTACAGTAATGATCATCATCAATCATTCACTACCATGTTCACATTACTATCACAGTAATGATCATCACCAATCATTCACTACCATGTTCACATTACTCTTACAGTAATGATCATCACCAATCATTCACTATATGTTCACATTACTCTTACACTAATGATCATCATCAATCATTCACTATATGTTCACATTACTCTTACAGTCATGATCATCACCAATCAATCACTACCATGTTCACATTACTCTTACAGTAATGATCATCATCAATCATTCACTACCATGTTCACATTACTATCACAGTAATGATCATCACCAATCATTCACTACCATGTTCACATTACTCTTACAGTAATGATCATCACCAATCATTCACTATATGTTCACATTACTCTTACACTAATGATCATCATCAATCATTCACTATATGTTCACATTACTCTTACAGTAATGATCATCACCAATCATTCACTATATGTTCACATTACTCTTACACTAATGATCATCATCAATCATTCACTATATGTTCACATTACTCTTACAGTAATGATCATCATCAATCATTCACTATATGTTCACATTACTCTTACACTAATGATCATCATCAATCATTCACTATATGTTCACATTACTCTTACAGTAATGTCATCACCAATCATTCACTACCATGTCCACATTACTCTCACAGTAATGATCATCACCAATCATTCACTACCATGTTCACATTACTCTCACAGTAATGATCATCATCAATCATTCACTACCATGTTCACATTACTCTCACAGTAATGATCATCACCAATCATTCACTATATGTTCACATTACTCTCACAGTAATGATCATCACCAATCATTCACTACCATGTTCGCATTACTCTCACAGTAATGATCAGCACCAATCATTCACTACCATGTTCACATTACTCTTACAGTAATGATCATCACCAATCATTCACTATATGTTCACATTACTCTCACAGTAATGATCATCATCAATCATTCACTACCATGTTCACATTACTCTTACAGTAATGATCATCACCAATCATTCACTACCATGTTCACATTACTCTCACAGTAATGTCATCATCAATCATTCACTACCATGTTCACATTACTCTCACAGTAATGATCATCACCAATCATTCACTACCATGTTCACATTACTCTTACAGTAATGATCATCACCAATCATTCACTATATGTTCACATTACTATCACAGTAATGATCATCACCAATCATTCACTACCATGTTCACATTACTCTTACAGTAATGATCATCATCAATCATTCACTATATGTTCACATTACTCTTACAGTAATGATCATCATCAATCATTCACTATATGTTCACATTACTCTTACAGTCATGATCATCACCAATCAATCACTACCAAGTTCACATTACTCTCACAGTAATGATCATCACCAATCATTCACTACCATGTTCACATTACTCTTACAGTAATGATCATCACCAATCATTCACTATATGTTCACATTACTCTTACAGTAATGATCATCACCAATCATTCACTACCATGTTCACATTACTCTCACAGTAATGATCATCACCAATCATTCAATATATGTTCACATTACTCTTACAGTAATGAACATCACCAATCATTCACTATATGTTCACATTACTCTTACAGTAATGATCATCACCAATCATTCACTACCATGTTCACATTACTCTTACAGTAATGATCATCACCAATCATTCACTACCATGTTCACATTACTCTTACAGTAATGTCATCACCAATCATTCACTACCATGTTCACATTACTCTTACAGTAATGATCATCACCAATCATTCACTACCATGTTCACATTACTCTTACAGTAATGATCATCACCAATCATTCACTATATGTTCACATTACTCTCACAGTAATGATCATCACCAATCATTCACTACCATGTTCACATTACAGTAATGATCATCACCAATCATTCACTACCATGTTCACATTACTCTTACAGTAATGATCATCACCAATCATTCACTATATGTTCACATTACTCTTACAGTAATGATCATCACCAATCATTCACTACCATGTTCACATTACTCTTACACTAATGATGATCATCAATCATTCACTATATGTTCACATTACTCTTACAGTAATGATCATCATCAATCATTCACTATATGTTCACATTACTCTTACACTAATGATCATCATCAATCATTCACTATATGTTCACATTACTCTTACACTAATGATCATCATCAATCATTCACTATATGTTCACATTACTCTTACAGTCATGATCATCACCAATCAATCACTACCATGTTCACATTACTCTTACAGTAATGATCATCATCAATCATTCACTACCATGTTCACATTACTATCACAGTAATGATCATCACCAATCATTCACTACCATGTTCACATTACTCTTACAGTAATGATCATCACCAATCATTCACTATATGTTCACATTACTCTTACACTAATGATCATCATCAATCATTCACTATATGTTCACATTACTCTTACAGTAATGATCATCACCAATCATTCACTATATGTTCACATTACTCTTACACTAATGATCATCATCAATCATTCACTATATGTTCACATTACTCTTACAGTAATGATCATCATCAATCATTCACTATATGTTCACATTACTCTTACACTAATGATCATCATCAATCATTCACTATATGTTCACATTACTCTTACAGTAATGTCATCACCAATCATTCACTACCATGTCCACATTACTCTCACAGTAATGATCATCACCAATCATTCACTACCATGTTCACATTACTCTCACAGTAATGATCATCATCAATCATTCACTACCATGTTCACATTACTCTCACAGTAATGATCATCACCAATCATTCACCATATGTTCACATTACTCTCACAGTAATGATCATCACCAATCATTCACTACCATGTTCGCATTACTCTCACAGTAATGATCAGCACCAATCATTCACTACCATGTTCACATTACTCTTACAGTAATGATCATCACCAATCATTCACTATATGTTCACATTACTCTCACAGTAATGATCATCATCAATCATTCACTACCATGTTCACATTACTCTTACAGTAATGATCATCACCAATCATTCACTACCATGTTCACATTACTCTCACAGTAATGTCATCATCAATCATTCACTACCATGTTCACATTACTCTCACAGTAATGATCATCACCAATCATTCACTACCATGTTCACATTACTCTTACAGTAATGATCATCACCAATCATTCACTATATGTTCACATTACTATCACAGTAATGATCATCACCAATCATTCACTACCATGTTCACATTACTCTTACAGTAATGATCATCATCAATCATTCACTATATGTTCACATTACTCTTACAGTAATGATCATCATCAATCATTCACTATATGTTCACATTACTCTTACAGTCATGATCATCACCAATCAATCACTACCAAGTTCACATTACTCTCACAGTAATGATCATCACCAATCATTCACTACCATGTTCACATTACTCTTACAGTAATGATCATCACCAATCATTCACTATATGTTCACATTACTCTTACAGTAATGATCATCACCAATCATTCACTACCATGTTCACATTACTCTCACAGTAATGATCATCACCAATCATTCAATATATGTTCACATTACTCTTACAGTAATGAACATCACCAATCATTCACTATATGTTCACATTACTCTTACAGTAATGATCATCACCAATCATTCACTACCATGTTCACATTACTCTTACAGTAATGATCATCACCAATCATTCACTACCATGTTCACATTACTCTTACAGTAATGTCATCACCAATCATTCACTACCATGTTCACATTACTCTTACAGTAATGATCATCACCAATCATTCACTACCATGTTCACATTACTCTTACAGTAATGATCATCACCAATCATTCACTATATGTTCACATTACTCTCACAGTAATGATCATCACCAATCATTCACTACCATGTTCACATTACAGTAATGATCATCACCAATCATTCACTACCATGTTCACATTACTCTTACAGTAATGATCATCACCAATCATTCACTATATGTTCACATTACTCTTACAGTAATGATCATCACCAATCATTCACTACCATGTTCACATTACTCTTACAGTAATGTCATCATCAATCATTCACTACCATGTTCACATTACTCTTACAGTAATGATCATCACCAATCATTCACTATATGTTCACATTACTCTCACAGTAATGATCATCACCAATCATTCACTACCATGTTCACATTACTCTTACAGTAATGATCATCACCAATCATTCACTACCATGTTCACATTACTCTTAAAGTAATGATCATCACCAATCATTCACTATATGTTCACATTACTCTTACAGTAATGATCATCACCAATCATTCACTACCATGTTCACATTACTCTTACAGTAATGATCATCACCAATCATTCACTATATGTTCACATTACTCTTACAGTAATGATCATCACCAATCATTCACTATATGTTCACATTACTCTTACAGTAATGATCATCACCCATCATTCACTACCATGTTCGCATTACTCTTACAGTAATGATCATCATCAATCATTCACTACCATGTTCACATTACTCTCACAGTAATGATCATCACCAATCATTCACTATATGTTCACATTACTCTTACAGTAATGATCATCACCAATCATTCACTACCATGTTCACATTACTCTTACAGTAATGATCATCACCAATCATTCACTATATGTTCACATTACTCTTACAGTAATGATCATCACCAATCATTCACTACCATGTTCACATTACTCTTACAGTAATGATCATCACCAATCATTCACTATATGTTCACATTACTCTTACACTAATGATCATCACCAATCATTCACTACCATGTTCGCATTACTCTTACAGTAATGATCATCATCAATCATTCACTACCATGTTCACATTACTCTTACAATAATGATCATCACCAATCATTCACTACCATGTTCACATTACTCTTACAGTAATGATCATCACCAATCATTCACTACCATGTTCACATTACTCTCACAGTAATGATCATCACCAATCATTCACTATATGTTCACATTACTCTTACAGTAATGATCATCACGAATCATTCACTAATGTTCACATTACTCTTACAGTAATGACCATCACCAATCATTCACTACCATGTTCACATTACTCTTACAGTAATGTCATCATCAATCATTCACTACCATGTTCACATTACTCTCACAGTAATGATCATCATCAATCATTCACTACCATGTTCACATTACTCTCACAGTAATGATCATCACCAATCATTCACTATATGTTCACATTACTCTCACAGTAATGATCATCACCAATCATTCACTATATGTTCACATTACTCTCACAGTAATGATCATCACCATTCATTCACTATATGTTCACATTACTCTCACAGTAATGATCATCACCAATCATTCACTACCATGTTCGCATTACTCTCACAGTAATGATGAGCACCAATCATTCACTATATGTTCACATTACTCTCACAGTAATGATCATCATCAATCATTCACTACCATGTTCACATTACTCTTACAGTAATGTCATCATCAATCATTCACTACCATGTTCACATTACTCTCACAGTAATGTCATCATCAATCATTCACTACCATGTTCACATTACTCTCACAGTAATGATCATCACCAATCATTCACTACAATGTTCACATTACTCTTACAGTAATGATCATCACCAATCATTCACTATATGTTCACATTACTCTTACAGTAATGATCATCATCAATCATTCACTATATGTTCACATTACTCTTACAGTAATGATCATCACCAATCATTCACTATATGTTCACATTACTCTTACAGTAATGATCATCACCCATCATTCACTACCATGTTCGCATTACTCTTACAGTAATGATCATCATCAATCATTCACTACCATGTTCACATTACTCTCACAGTAATGATCATCACCAATCATTCACTATATGTTCACATTACTCTTACAGTAATGATCATCACCAATCATTCACTACCATGTTCACATTACTCTTACAGTAATGATCATCACCAATCATTCACTATATGTTCACATTACTCTTACAGTAATGATCATCACCAATCATTCACTACCATGTTCACATTACTCTTACAGTAATGATCATCACCAATCATTCACTATATGTTCACATTACTCTTACACTAATGATCATCACCAATCATTCACTACTATGTTCGCATTACTCTTACAGTAATGATCATCATCAATCATTCACTACCATGTTCACATTACTCTTACAGTAATGATCATCACCAATCATTCACTACCATGTTCACATTACTCTTACAGTAATGATCATCACCAATCATTCACTACCATGTTCACATTACTCTCACAGTAATGATCATCACCAATCATTCACTATATGTTCACATTACTCTTACAGTAATGATCATCACCAATCATTCACTATATGTTCACATTACTCTTACAGTAATGATCATCACCAATCATTCACTACCATGTTCACATTACTCTTACAGTAATGATCATCACCAATCATTCACTATATGTTCACATTACTCTTACAGTAATGATCATCACCAATCATTCACTACTATGTTCACATTACTCTTACAGTAATGATCATCATCAATCATTCACTACCATGTTCACATTACTCTTACAGTAATGTCATCATCAATCATTCACTACCATGTTCACATTACTCTTACAGTAATGATCATCACGAATCATTCACTAATGTTCACATTACTCTTACAGTAATGACCATCACCAATCATTCACTACCATGTTCACATTACTCTTACAGTAATGTCATCATCAATCATTCACTACCATGTTCACATTACTCTCACAGTAATGATCATCATCAATCATTCACTACCATGTTCACATTACTCTCACAGTAATGATCATCACCAATCATTCACTATATGTTCACATTACTCTCACAGTAATGATCATCACCAATCATTCACTACCATGTTCGCATTACTCTCACAGTAATGATCAGCACCAATCATTCACTATATGTTCACATTACTCTCACAGTAATGATCATCATCAATCATTCACTACCATGTTCACATTACTCTTACAGTAATGATCATCACCAATCATTCACTACCATGTTCACATTACTCTCACAGTAATGTCATCATCAATCATTCACTACCATGTTCACATTACTCTCACAGTAATGTCATCATCAATCATTCACTACCATGTTCACATTACTCTCACAGTAATGATCATCACCAATCATTCACTACAATGTTCACATTACTCTTACAGTAATGATCATCACCAATCATTCACTATATGTTCACATTACTCTTACAGTAATGATCATCATCAATCATTCACTATATGTTCACATTACTCTTACAGTAATGTCATCATCAATCATTCACTACCATGTCCACATTACTCTTACAGTAATGATCATCACCAATCATTCACTACCATGTTCACATTACTCTTACAGTAATGATCATCATCAATCATTCACTACCATGTTCACATTACTCTCACAGTAATGATCATCACCAATCATTCACTACCATGTTCACATTACTCTTACAGTAATGATCATCACCAATCATTCACTATATGTTCACATTACTCATACAGTAATGATCATCATCAATCATTCACTATATGTTCACAATACTCTTACAGTCATGATCATCACCAATCATTCACTACCAAGTTCACATTACTCTCACAGTAATGATCATCACCAATCATTCACTACCATGTTCACATTACTCTTACAGTAATGATCATCACCAATCATTCACTATATGTTCACATTACTCTTACAGTAATGATCATCACCAATCATTCACTACCATGTTCACATTACTCTCACAGTAATGATCATCACCAATCATTCAATATATGTTCACATTACTCTTACAGTAATGAACATCACCAATCATTCACTATATGTTCACATTACTCTTACAGTAATGATCATCACCAATCATTCACTACCATGTTCACATTACTCTTACAGTAATGATCATCACCAATCATTCACTACCATGTTCACATTACTCTTACAGTAATGTCATCACCAATCATTCACTACCATGTTCACATTACTCTTACAGTAATGATCATCACCAATCATTCACTACCATGTTCACATTACTCTTACAGTAATGATCATCACCAATCATTCACTACCATGTTCACATTACAGTAATGATCATCACCAATCATTCACTATATGTTCACATTACTCTTACAGTAATGATCATCACCAATCATTCACTACCAAGTTCACATTACTCTTACAGTAATGATCATCATCATTCATTCACTACCAAGTTCACATTACTCTCACAGTAATGGTCATCACCAATCATTCACTACCATGTTCGCATTACTCTCACAGTAATGATCATCACCAATCATTCACTACCATGTTTGCATTACTCTCACAGTAATGATCATCAGCAATCATTCACTACCATGTTCACATTACTCTTACAGTAATGATCATCACCAATCATTCACTATATGTTCACATTACTCTTACAGTAATGATCATCACCAATCATTCACTATATGTTCACATTACTCTTACAGTAATGATCATCACCAATCATTCACTACATGTTCACATTACTCTCACAGTAATGATCACCAATCATTCACTATATCTTCACATTACTCTTACAGTAATGATCATCACCAATCATTCACTACCAAGTTCACATTACTCTTACAGTAATGATCATCATCATTCATTCACAACCAAGTTCACATTACTCTTACAGTAATGATCATCACCAATCATTCACTACCATGTAGCATTACTCTCACAGTAATGATCATCACCAATCATTCACTACCATGTTCGCATTACTCTCACAGTAATGATCATCACCAATCATTCACTACCATGTTCGCATTACTCTCACAGTAATGATCATCATCAATCATTCACTACCATGTTCACATTACTCTCACAGTAATGTCATCAGCAATCATTCACTACCATGTTCACATTACTCTCACAGTAATGGTCATCACCAATCATTCACTACCATGTTCACATTACTCTCACAGTAATGATCATCACCAATCATTCACTACCATGTTCACATTACTCTCACAGTAATGATCATCATCAATCATTCACTACCATGTTCACATTACTCTCACAGTAATGATCATCATCAATCATTCACTACCAAGTTCACATTACTCTCACAGTAATGATCATCATCAATCATTCACTACCATGTTCACATTACTCTTACAGTAATGATCATCACCAATCATTCACTATATGTTCACATTACTCTCACAGTAATGATCATCACCAATCATTCACTACCATGTTCGCATTACTCTCACAGTAATGATCATCACCAATCATTCACTACCATGTTCACATTACTCTTACAGTAATGATCATCACCAATCATTCACTATATGTTCACATTACTCTCACAGTAATGATCATCATCAATCATTCACTACCATGTTCACATTACTCTTACAGTAATTATCATCACCAATCATTCACTATATGTTCACATTACTGTCACAGAAATGATCATCACCAATCATTCACTATATGTTCACATTACTCTCACAGTAATGATCATCACCAATCATTCACTACCATGCTCGCATTACTCTCACAGTAATGATCATCATCAATCATTCACTACCATGTTCACATTACTCTCACAGTAATGATCATCATCAATCATTCACTACCATGTTCACATTACTCTTACAGTAATTATCATCACCAATCATTCACTATATGTTCAGATTACTGTCACAGTAATGATCATCACCAATCATTCACTATATGTTCACATTACTCTCACAGTAATGATCATCACCAATCATTCACTACCATGCTCGCATTACTCTTACAGTAATGATCATCATCATTCATTCACTACCAAGTTCACATTACTCTCACAGTAATGATCATCACCAATCATTCACTACCATGTTCGCATTACTCTCACAGTAATGATCATCACCAATCATTCACTACCATGTTTGCATTACTCTCACAGTAATGATCATCAGCAATCATTCACTACCATGTTCACATTACTCTTACAGTAATGATCATCACCAATCATTCACTATATGTTCACATTACTCTTACAGTAATGATCATCACCAATCATTCACTATATGTTCACATTACTCTTACAGTAATGATCATCACCAATCATTCACTACATGTTCACATTACTCTCCCAGTAATGATCACCAATCATTCACTATATCTTCACATTACTCTTACAGTAATGATCATCACCAATCATTCACTACCAAGTTCACATTACTCTTACAGTAATGATCATCATCATTCATTCACAACCAAGTTCACATTACTCTTACAGTAATGATCATCACCAATCATTCACTACCATGTAGCATTACTCTCACAGTAATGATCATCACCAATCATTCACTACCATGTTCGCATTACTCTCACAGTAATGATCATCACCAATCATTCACTACCATGTTCGCATTACTCTCACAGTAATGATCATCATCAATCATTCACTACCATGTTCACATTACTCTCACAGTAATGTCATCAGCAATCATTCACTACCATGTTCACATTACTCTCACAGTAATGGTCATCACCAATCATTCACTACCATGTTCACATTACTCTCACAGTAATGATCATCACCAATCATTCACTACCATGTTCACATTACTCTCACAGTAATGATCATCATCAATCATTCACTACAATGTTCACATTACTCTCACAGTAATGATCATCACCAATCATTCACTATATGTTCACATTATTCTTACAGTAATGATCATCACCAATCATTCACTATATGTTCACATTACTCTTACAGTAAGAATAATCACCAATCATTCACTATATGTTCACATTACTCTTACAGTAATGATCATCATCAATCATTCACTACCAAGTTCACATTACTCTCACAGTAATGATCATCACCAATCATTCACTACCATGTTCACATTACTCTTACAGTAATGAACATCACCAATCATTCACTACCATGTTCACATTACTCTCACAGTAATGATCATCACCAATCATTCACTACCATGTTCACATTACTCTTACAGTAATGTCATCATCAATCATTCACTACCATGTTCGCATTACTCTTACAGTAATGATATTCACCAATCATTCACTACCATGTTCACATTACTCTTACAGTAATGTCATCATCAATCATTCACTACCATGTTCACATTACTCTTACAGTAATGATCATCATCAATCATTCACTACCATGTTCACATTACTCTCACAGTAATGATCATCACCAATCATTCACTATATGTTCACATTATTCTTACAGTAATGATCATCACCAATCATTCACTATATGTTCACATTACTCTTACAGTAACAATAATCACCAATCATTCACTATATGTTCACATTACTCTTACAGTAGTGTCATCACCAATCATTCACTATATGTTCACATTACTCTTACAGTAATGATCATCACCAATCATTCACTACCATGTTAACATTACTCTTACAGTAATGATCATCACCAATCATTCACTACCATGTTCACATTACTCTTACAGTACTGATCATCACCAATCATTCACTACCATGTTCACATTACTCTCACAGTAATGATCATCACCAATCATTCACGACCATGTTCACATTACTCTTACAGTAATGATCATCACCAATCATTCACTACCATGTTCACATTACTCTTACAGTAATGATCATCACCAATCATTCACTACCATGTTAACATTACTCTTACAGTAATGATCATCACCAATCATTCACTACCATGTTCACATTACTCTTACAGTAATGATCATCACCAATCATTCACTACCATGTTCACATTACTCTCACAGTAATGATCATCACCAATCATTCACTACCATGTTCACATTAATCTTACAGTAATGATCATCACCAATCATTCACCACCATGTTCACATTACTCTTACAGTAATGGTCATCACCAATCATTCACTACCATGTTCACATTACTCTTACAGTAATGTCATCACCAATCATTCACTATATGTTCACATTACTCTTACAGTAATGTCATCACCAATCATTCACTACCATGTTCACATTACTCTCACAGTAATGTCATCACCAATCATTCACTACCATGTTCACATTACTCTTACAGTAATGTCATCACCAATCATTCACTATATGTTCACATTACTCTTACAGTAATGATCATCACCAATCATTCACTATATGTTCACATTACTCTTACAGTAATGTCATCATCAATCATTCACTACCATGTTCACATTACTCTTACAGTAATGATCATCACCAATCATTCACTATATGTTCACATTACTCTTACAGTAATGTCATCACCAATCATTCACTACCATGTTCACATTACTCTTACAGTAATGATCATCATCAATCATTCACTATATGTTCACATTACTCTTACAGTAATGTCATCACCAATCATTCACTACCATGTTCACATTACTCTTACAGTAATGATCATCACCAATCATTCACTATATGTTCACATTACTCTTACAGTAATGTCATCACCAATCATTCACTACCATGTTCACATTACTCTTACAGTAATGATCATCACCAATCATTCACTATATGTTCACATTACTCTTACAGTAATGATCATCACCAATCATTCACTATATGTTCACATTACTCTTACAGTAATGTCATCACCAATCATTCACTACCATGTTCACATTACTCTTACAGTAATGATCATCACCAATCATTCACTATATGTTCACATTACTCTTACAGTAACAATAATCACCAATCATTCACTATATGTTCACATTACTCTTACAGTAATGTCATCACCAATCATTCACTATATGTTCACATTACTCTTACAGTAATGATCATCACCAATCATTCACTACCATGTTCACATTACTCTTACAGTAATGATCATCACCAATCATTCACTACCATGTTCACATTACTCTTACAGTAATGATCATCACCAATCATTCACTACCATGTTCACATTACTCTTACAGTAATGATCATCACCAATCATTCACTACCATGTTCACATTACTCTTACAGTAATGATCATCACCAATCATTCACTACCATGTTCACATTACTCTCACAGTAATGATCATCACCAATCATTCACTACCATGTTCACATTACTCTTACAGTAATGATCATCACCAATCATTCACTACCATGTTCACATTACTCTTACAGTAATGATCATCACCAATCATTCACTATATGTTCACATTACTCTTACAGTAATGATCATCACCAATCATTCACTACCATGTTAACATTACTCTTACAGTAATGATCATCACCAATCATTCACTACCATGTTCACATTACTCTTACAGTAATGATCATCACCAATCATTCACTACCATGTTCACATTACTCTCACAGTAATGATCATCACCAATCATTCACTACCATGTTCACATTAATCTTACAGTAATGATCATCACCAATCATTCACCACCATGTTCACATTACTCTTACAGTAATGGTCATCACCAATCATTCACTACCATGTTCACATTACTCTTACAGTAATGTCATCACCAATCATTCACTATATGTTCACATTACTCTTACAGTAATGTCATCACCAATCATTCACTACCATGTTCACATTACTCTCACAGTAATGTCATCACCAATCATTCACTACCATGTTCACATTACTCTTACAGTAATGTCATCACCAATCATTCACTATATGTTCACATTACTCTTACAGTAATGATCATCACCAATCATTCACTATATGTTCACATTACTCTTACAGTAATGTCATCATCAATCATTCACTACCATGTTCACATTACTCTTACAGTAATGATCATCACCAATCATTCACTATATGTTCACATTACTCTTACAGTAATGTCATCACCAATCATTCACTACCATGTTCACATTACTCTTACAGTAATGATCATCATCAATCATTCACTATATGTTCACATTACTCTTACAGTAATGTCATCATCAATCATTCACTACCATGTTCACATTACTCTTACAGTAATGATCATCACCAATCATTCACTATATGTTCACATTACTCTTACAGTAATGTCATCACCAATCATTCACTACCATGTTCACATTACTCTTACAGTAATGATCATCACCAATCATTCACTATATGTTCACATTACTCTTACAGTAATGGTCATCACCAATCATTCACTACCATGTTCACATTACTCTTACAGTAATGTCATCACCAATCATTCACTATATGTTCACATTACTCTTACAGTAATGTCATCACCAATCATTCACTACCATGTTCACATTACTCTCACAGTAATGTCATCACCAATCATTCACTACCATGTTCACATTACTCTTACAGTAATGATCATCACCAATCATTCACTATATGTTCACATTACTCTTACAGTAATGTCATCACCAATCATTCACTACCATGTTCACATTACTCTTACAGTAATGATCATCATCAATCATTCACTACCATGTTCACATTACTCTTACAGTAATGTCATCACCAATCATTCACTATATGTTAACATTACTCTTACAGTAATGATCATCACCAATCATTCACTACCATGTTCACATTACTCTTACAGTAATGATCATCACCAATCATTCACTACCATGTTCACATTACTCTCACAGTAATGATCATCACCAATCATTCACTACCATGTTCACATTAATCTTACAGTAATGATCATCACCAATCATTCACCACCATGTTCACATTACTCTTACAGTAATGGTCATCACCAATCATTCACTACCATGTTCACATTACTCTTACAGTAATGTCATCACCAATCATTCACTATATGTTCACATTACTCTTACAGTAATGTCATCACCAATCATTCACTACCATGTTCACATTACTCTCACAGTAATGTCATCACCAATCATTCACTACCATGTTCACATTACTCTTACAGTAATGTCATCACCAATCATTCACTATATGTTCACATTACTCTCACAGTAATGATCATCACCAATCATTCACTACTAAGTTCACATTACTCTCACAGTAATGATCATCACCAATCATTCACTCCATGTTCACATTACTCTCACAGTAATGATCATCACCAATCATTCACTACCATGTTCGCATTACTCTCACAGTAATGATCATCACCAATCATTCACTACCATGTTCACATTACTCTTACAGTAATGATCATCACCAATCATTCACTACCATGTTCACATTACTCTTACAGTAATGTCATCATCAATCATTCACTACCATGTTCACATTACTCTTACAGTAATGATCATCACCAATCATTCACTACCATGTTCACATTACTCTTACAGTAATGTCAATATCAATCATTCACTACCATGTTCACATTACTCTTACAGTAATGATCATCACCAATCATTCACTATATGTTCACATTACTCTTACAGTAATGACCATCACCAATCATTCACTACCATGTTCGCATTACTCTCACACTAATGATCATCACCAATCATTCACTACCATGTTCACATTACTCTTACAGTAATGATCATCACCAATCATTCACTATATGTTCACATTACTCTTACAGTAATGATCATCACCAATCATTCACTACCATGTTCACATTACTCTTACAGTAATGTCATCATCAATCATTCACTACCATGTTCACATTACTCTTACAGTAATGATCATCATCAATCATTCACTACCATGTTCACATTACTCTTACAGTAATGATCATCACCAATCATTCACTATATGTTCACATTACTCTCACAGTAATGATCATCACCAATCATTCACTATATGTTCACATTACTCTTACAGTAATGATCATCACCAATCATTCACTATATGTTCACATTACTCTTACAGTAATGATCATCATCAATCATTCACTACCATGTTCACATTACTCTCACAGTAATGATCATCACCAATCATTCACTATATGTTCACATTACTCTTACAGTAATGATCATCACCAATCATTCACTACCATGTTCACATTACTCTCACAGTAATGATCATCACCAATCATTCACTATATGTTCACATTACTCTCACAGTAATGATCATCACCAATCATTCACTACCATGTTCACATTACTCTTACAGTAATGATCATCACCAATCATTCACTATATGTTCACATTACTCTTACAGTAATGATCATCATCAATCATTCACTACCAAGTTCACATTACTCTTACAGTAATGATCATCACCAATCATTCACTATATGTTCACATTACTCTTACAGTAATGATCATCACCAATCATTCACTACCATGTTCACATTACTCTCACAGTAATGATCATCACCAATCATTCAATATATGTTCACATTACTCTTACAGTAATGAACATCACCAATCATTCACTATATGTTCACATTACTCTTACAGTAATGATCATCACCAATCATTCACTACCATGTTCACATTACTCTTACAGTAATGATCATCACCAATCATTCACTACCATGTTCACATTACTCTTACAGTAATGATCATCACCAATCATTCACTATATGTTCACATTACTCTTACAGTAATGATCATCACGAATCATTCACTAATGTTCACATTACTCTTACAGTAATGACCATCACCAATCATTCACTACCATGTTCACATTACTCTTACAGTAATGTCATCATCAATCATTCACTACCATGTTCACATTACTCTCACAGTAATGATCATCATCAATCATTCACTACCATGTTCACATTACTCTCACAGTAATGATCATCACCAATCATTCACTATATGTTCACATTACTCTCACAGTAATGATCATCACCAATCATTCACTATATGTTCACATTACTCTCACAGTAATGATCATCACCATTCATTCACTATATGTTCACATTACTCTCACAGTAATGATCATCACCAATCATTCACTACCATGTTCGCATTACTCTCACAGTAATGATGAGCACCAATCATTCACTATATGTTCACATTACTCTCACAGTAATGATCATCATCAATCATTCACTACCATGTTCACATTACTCTTACAGTAATGTCATCATCAATCATTCACTACCATGTTCACATTACTCTCACAGTAATGTCATCATCAATCATTCACTACCATGTTCACATTACTCTCACAGTAATGATCATCACCAATCATTCACTACAATGTTCACATTACTCTTACAGTAATGATCATCACCAATCATTCACTATATGTTCACATTACTCTTACAGTAATGATCATCATCAATCATTCACTATATGTTCACATTACTCTTACAGTAATGATCATCACCAATCATTCACTATATGTTCACATTACTCTTACAGTAATGATCATCACCCATCATTCACTACCATGTTCGCATTACTCTTACAGTAATGATCATCATCAATCATTCACTACCATGTTCACATTACTCTCACAGTAATGATCATCACCAATCATTCACTATATGTTCACATTACTCTTACAGTAATGATCATCACCAATCATTCACTACCATGTTCACATTACTCTTACAGTAATGATCATCACCAATCATTCACTATATGTTCACATTACTCTTACAGTAATGATCATCACCAATCATTCACTACCATGTTCACATTACTCTTACAGTAATGATCATCACCAATCATTCACTATATGTTCACATTACTCTTACACTAATGATCATCACCAATCATTCACTACTATGTTCGCATTACTCTTACAGTAATGATCATCATCAATCATTCACTACCATGTTCACATTACTCTTACAGTAATGATCATCACCAATCATTCACTACCATGTTCACATTACTCTTACAGTAATGATCATCACCAATCATTCACTACCATGTTCACATTACTCTCACAGTAATGATCATCACCAATCATTCACTATATGTTCACATTACTCTTACAGTAATGATCATCACCAATCATTCACTATATGTTCACATTACTCTTACAGTAATGATCATCACCAATCATTCACTACCATGTTCACATTACTCTTACAGTAATGATCATCACCAATCATTCACTATATGTTCACATTACTCTTACAGTAATGATCATCACCAATCATTCACTACTATGTTCACATTACTCTTACAGTAATGATCATCATCAATCATTCACTACCATGTTCACATTACTCTTACAGTAATGTCATCATCAATCATTCACTACCATGTTCACATTACTCTTACAGTAATGATCATCACGAATCATTCACTAATGTTCACATTACTCTTACAGTAATGACCATCACCAATCATTCACTACCATGTTCACATTACTCTTACAGTAATGTCATCATCAATCATTCACTACCATGTTCACATTACTCTCACAGTAATGATCATCATCAATCATTCACTACCATGTTCACATTACTCTCACAGTAATGATCATCACCAATCATTCACTATATGTTCACATTACTCTCACAGTAATGATCATCACCAATCATTCACTACCATGTTCGCATTACTCTCACAGTAATGATCAGCACCAATCATTCACTATATGTTCACATTACTCTCACAGTAATGATCATCATCAATCATTCACTACCATGTTCACATTACTCTTACAGTAATGATCATCACCAATCATTCACTACCATGTTCACATTACTCTCACAGTAATGTCATCATCAATCATTCACTACCATGTTCACATTACTCTCACAGTAATGTCATCATCAATCATTCACTACCATGTTCACATTACTCTCACAGTAATGATCATCACCAATCATTCACTACAATGTTCACATTACTCTTACAGTAATGATCATCACCAATCATTCACTATATGTTCACATTACTCTTACAGTAATGATCATCATCAATCATTCACTATATGTTCACATTACTCTTACAGTAATGTCATCATCAATCATTCACTACCATGTCCACATTACTCTTACAGTAATGATCATCACCAATCATTCACTACCATGTTCACATTACTCTTACAGTAATGATCATCATCAATCATTCACTACCATGTTCACATTACTCTCACAGTAATGATCATCACCAATCATTCACTACCATGTTCACATTACTCTTACAGTAATGATCATCACCAATCATTCACTATATGTTCACATTACTCATACAGTAATGATCATCATCAATCATTCACTATATGTTCACAATACTCTTACAGTCATGATCATCACCAATCATTCACTACCAAGTTCACATTACTCTCACAGTAATGATCATCACCAATCATTCACTACCATGTTCACATTACTCTTACAGTAATGATCATCACCAATCATTCACTATATGTTCACATTACTCTTACAGTAATGATCATCACCAATCATTCACTACCATGTTCACATTACTCTCACAGTAATGATCATCACCAATCATTCAATATATGTTCACATTACTCTTACAGTAATGAACATCACCAATCATTCACTATATGTTCACATTACTCTTACAGTAATGATCATCACCAATCATTCACTACCATGTTCACATTACTCTTACAGTAATGATCATCACCAATCATTCACTACCATGTTCACATTACTCTTACAGTAATGTCATCACCAATCATTCACTACCATGTTCACATTACTCTTACAGTAATGATCATCACCAATCATTCACTACCATGTTCACATTACTCTTACAGTAATGATCATCACCAATCATTCACTACCATGTTCACATTACAGTAATGATCATCACCAATCATTCACTATATGTTCACATTACTCTTACAGTAATGATCATCACCAATCATTCACTACCAAGTTCACATTACTCTTACAGTAATGATCATCATCATTCATTCACTACCAAGTTCACATTACTCTCACAGTAATGGTCATCACCAATCATTCACTACCATGTTCGCATTACTCTCACAGTAATGATCATCACCAATCATTCACTACCATGTTTGCATTACTCTCACAGTAATGATCATCAGCAATCATTCACTACCATGTTCACATTACTCTTACAGTAATGATCATCACCAATCATTCACTATATGTTCACATTACTCTTACAGTAATGATCATCACCAATCATTCACTATATGTTCACATTACTCTTACAGTAATGATCATCACCAATCATTCACTACATGTTCACATTACTCTCACAGTAATGATCACCAATCATTCACTATATCTTCACATTACTCTTACAGTAATGATCATCACCAATCATTCACTACCAAGTTCACATTACTCTTACAGTAATGATCATCATCATTCATTCACAACCAAGTTCACATTACTCTTACAGTAATGATCATCACCAATCATTCACTACCATGTAGCATTACTCTCACAGTAATGATCATCACCAATCATTCACTACCATGTTCGCATTACTCTCACAGTAATGATCATCACCAATCATTCACTACCATGTTCGCATTACTCTCACAGTAATGATCATCATCAATCATTCACTACCATGTTCACATTACTCTCACAGTAATGTCATCAGCAATCATTCACTACCATGTTCACATTACTCTCACAGTAATGGTCATCACCAATCATTCACTACCATGTTCACATTACTCTCACAGTAATGATCATCACCAATCATTCACTACCATGTTCACATTACTCTCACAGTAATGATCATCATCAATCATTCACTACCATGTTCACATTACTCTCACAGTAATGATCATCATCAATCATTCACTACCAAGTTCACATTACTCTCACAGTAATGATCATCATCAATCATTCACTACCATGTTCACATTACTCTTACAGTAATGATCATCACCAATCATTCACTATATGTTCACATTACTCTCACAGTAATGATCATCACCAATCATTCACTACCATGTTCGCATTACTCTCACAGTAATGATCATCACCAATCATTCACTACCATGTTCACATTACTCTTACAGTAATGATCATCACCAATCATTCACTATATGTTCACATTACTCTCACAGTAATGATCATCATCAATCATTCACTACCATGTTCACATTACTCTTACAGTAATTATCATCACCAATCATTCACTATATGTTCACATTACTGTCACAGAAATGATCATCACCAATCATTCACTATATGTTCACATTACTCTCACAGTAATGATCATCACCAATCATTCACTACCATGCTCGCATTACTCTCACAGTAATGATCATCATCAATCATTCACTACCATGTTCACATTACTCTCACAGTAATGATCATCATCAATCATTCACTACCATGTTCACATTACTCTTACAGTAATTATCATCACCAATCATTCACTATATGTTCAGATTACTGTCACAGTAATGATCATCACCAATCATTCACTATATGTTCACATTACTCTCACAGTAATGATCATCACCAATCATTCACTACCATGCTCGCATTACTCTTACAGTAATGATCATCATCATTCATTCACTACCAAGTTCACATTACTCTCACAGTAATGATCATCACCAATCATTCACTACCATGTTCGCATTACTCTCACAGTAATGATCATCACCAATCATTCACTACCATGTTTGCATTACTCTCACAGTAATGATCATCAGCAATCATTCACTACCATGTTCACATTACTCTTACAGTAATGATCATCACCAATCATTCACTATATGTTCACATTACTCTTACAGTAATGATCATCACCAATCATTCACTATATGTTCACATTACTCTTACAGTAATGATCATCACCAATCATTCACTACATGTTCACATTACTCTCCCAGTAATGATCACCAATCATTCACTATATCTTCACATTACTCTTACAGTAATGATCATCACCAATCATTCACTACCAAGTTCACATTACTCTTACAGTAATGATCATCATCATTCATTCACAACCAAGTTCACATTACTCTTACAGTAATGATCATCACCAATCATTCACTACCATGTAGCATTACTCTCACAGTAATGATCATCACCAATCATTCACTACCATGTTCGCATTACTCTCACAGTAATGATCATCACCAATCATTCACTACCATGTTCGCATTACTCTCACAGTAATGATCATCATCAATCATTCACTACCATGTTCACATTACTCTCACAGTAATGTCATCAGCAATCATTCACTACCATGTTCACATTACTCTCACAGTAATGGTCATCACCAATCATTCACTACCATGTTCACATTACTCTCACAGTAATGATCATCACCAATCATTCACTACCATGTTCACATTACTCTCACAGTAATGATCATCATCAATCATTCACTACAATGTTCACATTACTCTCACAGTAATGATCATCACCAATCATTCACTATATGTTCACATTATTCTTACAGTAATGATCATCACCAATCATTCACTATATGTTCACATTACTCTTACAGTAAGAATAATCACCAATCATTCACTATATGTTCACATTACTCTTACAGTAATGATCATCATCAATCATTCACTACCAAGTTCACATTACTCTCACAGTAATGATCATCACCAATCATTCACTACCATGTTCACATTACTCTTACAGTAATGAACATCACCAATCATTCACTACCATGTTCACATTACTCTCACAGTAATGATCATCACCAATCATTCACTACCATGTTCACATTACTCTTACAGTAATGTCATCATCAATCATTCACTACCATGTTCGCATTACTCTTACAGTAATGATATTCACCAATCATTCACTACCATGTTCACATTACTCTTACAGTAATGTCATCATCAATCATTCACTACCATGTTCACATTACTCTTACAGTAATGATCATCATCAATCATTCACTACCATGTTCACATTACTCTCACAGTAATGATCATCACCAATCATTCACTATATGTTCACATTATTCTTACAGTAATGATCATCACCAATCATTCACTATATGTTCACATTACTCTTACAGTAACAATAATCACCAATCATTCACTATATGTTCACATTACTCTTACAGTAGTGTCATCACCAATCATTCACTATATGTTCACATTACTCTTACAGTAATGATCATCACCAATCATTCACTACCATGTTAACATTACTCTTACAGTAATGATCATCACCAATCATTCACTACCATGTTCACATTACTCTTACAGTACTGATCATCACCAATCATTCACTACCATGTTCACATTACTCTCACAGTAATGATCATCACCAATCATTCACGACCATGTTCACATTACTCTTACAGTAATGATCATCACCAATCATTCACTACCATGTTCACATTACTCTTACAGTAATGATCATCACCAATCATTCACTACCATGTTAACATTACTCTTACAGTAATGATCATCACCAATCATTCACTACCATGTTCACATTACTCTTACAGTAATGATCATCACCAATCATTCACTACCATGTTCACATTACTCTCACAGTAATGATCATCACCAATCATTCACTACCATGTTCACATTAATCTTACAGTAATGATCATCACCAATCATTCACCACCATGTTCACATTACTCTTACAGTAATGGTCATCACCAATCATTCACTACCATGTTCACATTACTCTTACAGTAATGTCATCACCAATCATTCACTATATGTTCACATTACTCTTACAGTAATGTCATCACCAATCATTCACTACCATGTTCACATTACTCTCACAGTAATGTCATCACCAATCATTCACTACCATGTTCACATTACTCTTACAGTAATGTCATCACCAATCATTCACTATATGTTCACATTACTCTTACAGTAATGATCATCACCAATCATTCACTATATGTTCACATTACTCTTACAGTAATGTCATCATCAATCATTCACTACCATGTTCACATTACTCTTACAGTAATGATCATCACCAATCATTCACTATATGTTCACATTACTCTTACAGTAATGTCATCACCAATCATTCACTACCATGTTCACATTACTCTTACAGTAATGATCATCATCAATCATTCACTATATGTTCACATTACTCTTACAGTAATGTCATCACCAATCATTCACTACCATGTTCACATTACTCTTACAGTAATGATCATCACCAATCATTCACTATATGTTCACATTACTCTTACAGTAATGTCATCACCAATCATTCACTACCATGTTCACATTACTCTTACAGTAATGATCATCACCAATCATTCACTATATGTTCACATTACTCTTACAGTAATGATCATCACCAATCATTCACTATATGTTCACATTACTCTTACAGTAATGTCATCACCAATCATTCACTACCATGTTCACATTACTCTTACAGTAATGATCATCACCAATCATTCACTATATGTTCACATTACTCTTACAGTAACAATAATCACCAATCATTCACTATATGTTCACATTACTCTTACAGTAATGTCATCACCAATCATTCACTATATGTTCACATTACTCTTACAGTAATGATCATCACCAATCATTCACTACCATGTTCACATTACTCTTACAGTAATGATCATCACCAATCATTCACTACCATGTTCACATTACTCTTACAGTAATGATCATCACCAATCATTCACTACCATGTTCACATTACTCTTACAGTAATGATCATCACCAATCATTCACTACCATGTTCACATTACTCTTACAGTAATGATCATCACCAATCATTCACTACCATGTTCACATTACTCTCACAGTAATGATCATCACCAATCATTCACTACCATGTTCACATTACTCTTACAGTAATGATCATCACCAATCATTCACTACCATGTTCACATTACTCTTACAGTAATGATCATCACCAATCATTCACTATATGTTCACATTACTCTTACAGTAATGATCATCACCAATCATTCACTACCATGTTAACATTACTCTTACAGTAATGATCATCACCAATCATTCACTACCATGTTCACATTACTCTTACAGTAATGATCATCACCAATCATTCACTACCATGTTCACATTACTCTCACAGTAATGATCATCACCAATCATTCACTACCATGTTCACATTAATCTTACAGTAATGATCATCACCAATCATTCACCACCATGTTCACATTACTCTTACAGTAATGGTCATCACCAATCATTCACTACCATGTTCACATTACTCTTACAGTAATGTCATCACCAATCATTCACTATATGTTCACATTACTCTTACAGTAATGTCATCACCAATCATTCACTACCATGTTCACATTACTCTCACAGTAATGTCATCACCAATCATTCACTACCATGTTCACATTACTCTTACAGTAATGTCATCACCAATCATTCACTATATGTTCACATTACTCTTACAGTAATGATCATCACCAATCATTCACTATATGTTCACATTACTCTTACAGTAATGTCATCATCAATCATTCACTACCATGTTCACATTACTCTTACAGTAATGATCATCACCAATCATTCACTATATGTTCACATTACTCTTACAGTAATGTCATCACCAATCATTCACTACCATGTTCACATTACTCTTACAGTAATGATCATCATCAATCATTCACTATATGTTCACATTACTCTTACAGTAATGTCATCATCAATCATTCACTACCATGTTCACATTACTCTTACAGTAATGATCATCACCAATCATTCACTATATGTTCACATTACTCTTACAGTAATGTCATCACCAATCATTCACTACCATGTTCACATTACTCTTACAGTAATGATCATCACCAATCATTCACTATATGTTCACATTACTCTTACAGTAATGGTCATCACCAATCATTCACTACCATGTTCACATTACTCTTACAGTAATGTCATCACCAATCATTCACTATATGTTCACATTACTCTTACAGTAATGTCATCACCAATCATTCACTACCATGTTCACATTACTCTCACAGTAATGTCATCACCAATCATTCACTACCATGTTCACATTACTCTTACAGTAATGATCATCACCAATCATTCACTATATGTTCACATTACTCTTACAGTAATGTCATCACCAATCATTCACTACCATGTTCACATTACTCTTACAGTAATGATCATCATCAATCATTCACTACCATGTTCACATTACTCTTACAGTAATGTCATCACCAATCATTCACTATATGTTAACATTACTCTTACAGTAATGATCATCACCAATCATTCACTACCATGTTCACATTACTCTTACAGTAATGATCATCACCAATCATTCACTACCATGTTCACATTACTCTCACAGTAATGATCATCACCAATCATTCACTACCATGTTCACATTAATCTTACAGTAATGATCATCACCAATCATTCACCACCATGTTCACATTACTCTTACAGTAATGGTCATCACCAATCATTCACTACCATGTTCACATTACTCTTACAGTAATGTCATCACCAATCATTCACTATATGTTCACATTACTCTTACAGTAATGTCATCACCAATCATTCACTACCATGTTCACATTACTCTCACAGTAATGTCATCACCAATCATTCACTACCATGTTCACATTACTCTTACAGTAATGTCATCACCAATCATTCACTATATGTTCACATTACTCTCACAGTAATGATCATCACCAATCATTCACTACTAAGTTCACATTACTCTCACAGTAATGATCATCACCAATCATTCACTCCATGTTCACATTACTCTCACAGTAATGATCATCACCAATCATTCACTACCATGTTCGCATTACTCTCACAGTAATGATCATCACCAATCATTCACTACCATGTTCACATTACTCTTACAGTAATGATCATCACCAATCATTCACTACCATGTTCACATTACTCTTACAGTAATGTCATCATCAATCATTCACTACCATGTTCACATTACTCTTACAGTAATGATCATCACCAATCATTCACTACCATGTTCACATTACTCTTACAGTAATGTCAATATCAATCATTCACTACCATGTTCACATTACTCTTACAGTAATGATCATCACCAATCATTCACTATATGTTCACATTACTCTTACAGTAATGACCATCACCAATCATTCACTACCATGTTCGCATTACTCTCACACTAATGATCATCACCAATCATTCACTACCATGTTCACATTACTCTTACAGTAATGATCATCACCAATCATTCACTATATGTTCACATTACTCTTACAGTAATGATCATCACCAATCATTCACTACCATGTTCACATTACTCTTACAGTAATGTCATCATCAATCATTCACTACCATGTTCACATTACTCTTACAGTAATGATCATCATCAATCATTCACTACCATGTTCACATTACTCTTACAGTAATGATCATCACCAATCATTCACTATATGTTCACATTACTCTCACAGTAATGATCATCACCAATCATTCACTATATGTTCACATTACTCTTACAGTAATGATCATCACCAATCATTCACTATATGTTCACATTACTCTTACAGTAATGATCATCATCAATCATTCACTACCATGTTCACATTACTCTCACAGTAATGATCATCACCAATCATTCACTATATGTTCACATTACTCTTACAGTAATGATCATCACCAATCATTCACTACCATGTTCACATTACTCTCACAGTAATGATCATCACCAATCATTCACTATATGTTCACATTACTCTCACAGTAATGATCATCACCAATCATTCACTACCATGTTCACATTACTCTTACAGTAATGATCATCACCAATCATTCACTATATGTTCACATTACTCTTACAGTAATGATCATCATCAATCATTCACTACCAAGTTCACATTACTCTCACAGTAATGATCATCACCAATCATTCACTATATGTTCACATTACTCTTACAGTAATGATCATCACCAATCATTCACTTATGTTCACATTACTCTTACAGTAATGATCATCACCAATCATTCACTACCATGTTCACATTACTCTTACAGCAATGATCATCACCAATCATTCACTACCATGTTCACATTACTCTTACAGTAATGATCATCACCAATCATTCACTACCATGTTCACATTACTCTCACAGTAATGATCATCACCAATCATTCACTACCATGTTCACATTACTCTCACAGTAATGATCATCACCAATCATTCACTACCATGTTCACATTACTCTTACAGTAATGATCATCACCAATCATTCACTACCATGTTCACATTACTCTCACAGTAATGATCATCACCAATCATTCACTACCATGTTCACATTACTCTCACACTAATGATCATCACCAATCATTCACTATATGTTCACATTACTCTTACAGTAATGTCATCACCAATCATTCACTACCAAGTTCACATTACTCTCACAGTAATGATCATCACCAATCATTCACTATATGTTCACATTACTCTTACAGTAATGATCATCACCAATCATTCACTATATGTTCACATTACTCTTACAGTAATGATCATCACCAATCATTCACTATATGTTCACATTACTCTTACGGTAATGATCATCACCAATCATTCACTATATGTTCACATTACTCTTACAGTAATGATCATCACCAATCATTCACTACCAAGTTCACATTACTCTTACAGTAATGATCATCACCAATCATTCACTATATGTTCACATTTCTCTCACAGTAATGATCATCACCAATCATTCACTATATGTTCACATTACTCTTACAGTAATGATCATCACCAATCATTCACTACCAAGTTCACATTACTCTTACAGTAATGATCATCATCATTCATTCACTACCAAGTTCACATTACTCTCACAGTAATGATCATCACCAATCATTCACTACCATGTTCGCATTACTCTCACAGTAATGATCATCACCAATCATTCACTACCATGTTTGCATTACTCTCACAGTAATGATCATCAGCAATCATTCACTACCATGTTCACATTACTCTTACAGTAATGATCATCACCAATCATTCACTATATGTTCACATTACTCTTACAGTAATGATCATCACCAATCATTCACTATATGTTCACATTACTCTCACAGTAATGATCACCAATCATTCACTATATCTTCACATTACTCTTACAGTAATGATCATCACCAATCATTCACTACCAAGTTCACATTACTCTTACAGTAATGATCATCATCATTCATTCACAACCGAGTTCACATTACTCTTACAGTAATGATCATCACCAATCATTCACTACCATGTAGCATTACTCTCACAGTAATGATGATCACCAATCATTCACTACCATGTTCGCATTACTCTCACAGTAATGATCATCACCAATCATTCACTACCATGTTCGCATTACACTCACAGTAATGATCATCATCAATCATTCACTACCATGTTCACATTACTCTCACAGTAATGTCATCATCAATCATTCACTACCATGTTCACATTACTCTCACAGTAATGGTCATCACCAATCATTCACTACCATGTTCACATTACTCTCACAGTAATGATCATCACCAATCATTCACTACCATGTTCACATTACTCTCACAGTAATGATCATCATCAATCATTCACTACCATGTTCACATTACTCTCACAGTAATGATCATCATCAATCATTCACTACCATGTTCACATTACTCTCACAGTAATGATCATCATCAATCATTCACTACCATGTTCACGTTACTCTTACAGTAATGATCATCACCAATCATTCACTATATGTTCACATTACTCCCACAGTAATGATCATCACCAATCATTCACTATATGTTCACATTACTCTCACAGTAATGATCATCACCAAACATTCACTACCATGTTCGCATTACTCTCACAGTAATGATCATCATCAATCATTCACTACCATGTTCGCATTACTCTCACAGTAATGATCATCACCAATCATTCACTATATGTTCACATTATTCTTACAGTAATGATCATCACCAATCATTCACTCTATGTTCACATTACTCTTACAGTAACAATAATCACCAATCATTCACTATATGTTCACATTACTCTTACAGTAATGATCATCATCAATCATTCACTACCAAGTTCACATTACTCTCACAGTAATGATCATCACCAATCATTCACTACCATGTTCACATTACTCTTACAGTAATGAACATCACCAATCATTCACTACCATGTTCACATTACTCTCACAGTAATGATCATCACCAATCATTCACTACCATGTTCACATTACTCTTACAGTAATGTCATCATCAATCATTCACTACCATGTTCGCATTACTCCTACAGTAATGATATTCACCAATCATTCACTACCATGTTCACATTACTCTTACAGTAATGATCATCACCAATCATTCACTATATGTTCACATTACTCTTACAGTAACAATAATCACCAATCATTCACTATATGTTCACATTACTCTTACAGTAACAATAATCACCAATCATTCACTATATGTTCACATTACTCTTACAGTAATGAACATCACCAATCATTCACTACCATGTTCACATTACTCTCACAGTAATGATCATCATCAATCATTCACTACCATGTTCACATTACTCTCACAGTAATGTCATCATCAATCATTCACTACCATGTTCACATTACTCTCACAGTAATGATCATCATCAATCATTCACTACCATGTTCACATTACTCTCACAGTAATGATCATCACCAATCAATCATTATATGTTCACATTATTCTTACAGTAATGATCATCACCAATCATTCACTATATGTTCACATTACTCTTACAGTAACAATAATCACCAATCATTCACTATATGTTCACATTACTCTTACAGTAATGATCATCATCAATCATTCACTACCAAGTTCACATTACTCTCACAGTAATGATCATCACCAATCATTCACTACCATGTTCACATTACTCTTACAGTAATGATCATCACCAATCATTCACTACCATGTTCACATTACTCTCACAGTAATGATCATCACCAATCATTCACTACCATGTTCACATTACTCTTACAGTAATGATCATCACCAATCATTCACTATATGTTCACATTACTCTCACAGTAATGATCACCAATCATTCACTATATCTTCACATTACTCTTACAGTAATGATCATCACCAATCATTCACTACCAAGTTCACATTACTCTTACAGTAATGATCATCATCATTCATTCACAACCGAGTTCACATTACTCTTACAGTAATGATCATCACCAATCATTCACTACCATGTAGCATTACTCTCACAGTAATGATGATCACCAATCATTCACTACCATGTTCGCATTACTCTCACAGTAATGATCATCACCAATCATTCACTACCATGTTCGCATTACACTCACAGTAATGATCATCATCAATCATTCACTACCATGTTCACATTACTCTCACAGTAATGTCATCATCAATCATTCACTACCATGTTCACATTACTCTCACAGTAATGGTCATCACCAATCATTCACTACCATGTTCACATTACTCTCACAGTAATGATCATCACCAATCATTCACTACCATGTTCACATTACTCTCACAGTAATGATCATCATCAATCATTCACTACCATGTTCACATTACTCTCACAGTAATGATCATCATCAATCATTCACTACCATGTTCACATTACTCTCACAGTAATGATCATCATCAATCATTCACTACCATGTTCACATTACTCTTACAGTAATGATCATCACCAATCATTCACTATATGTTCACATTACTCCCACAGTAATGATCATCACCAATCATTCACTATATGTTCACATTACTCTCACAGTAATGATCATCACCAAACATTCACTACCATGTTCGCATTACTCTCACAGTAATGATCATCATCAATCATTCACTACCATGTTCGCATTACTCTCACAGTAATGATCATCACCAATCATTCACTATATGTTCACATTATTCTTACAGTAATGATCATCACCAATCATTCACTCTATGTTCACATTACTCTTACAGTAACAATAATCACCAATCATTCACTATATGTTCACATTACTCTTACAGTAATGATCATCATCAATCATTCACTACCAAGTTCACATTACTCTCACAGTAATGATCATCACCAATCATTCACTACCATGTTCACATTACTCTTACAGTAATGAACATCACCAATCATTCACTACCATGTTCACATTACTCTCACAGTAATGATCATCACCAATCATTCACTACCATGTTCACATTACTCTTACAGTAATGTCATCATCAATCATTCACTACCATGTTCGCATTACTCCTACAGTAATGATATTCACCAATCATTCACTACCATGTTCACATTACTCTTACAGTAATGATCATCACCAATCATTCACTATATGTTCACATTACTCTTACAGTAACAATAATCACCAATCATTCACTATATGTTCACATTACTCTTACAGTAACAATAATCACCAATCATTCACTATATGTTCACATTACTCTTACAGTAATGAACATCACCAATCATTCACTACCATGTTCACATTACTCTCACAGTAATGATCATCATCAATCATTCACTACCATGTTCACATTACTCTCACAGTAATGTCATCATCAATCATTCACTACCATGTTCACATTACTCTCACAGTAATGATCATCATCAATCATTCACTACCATGTTCACATTACTCTCACAGTAATGATCATCACCAATCAATCATTATATGTTCACATTATTCTTACAGTAATGATCATCACCAATCATTCACTATATGTTCACATTACTCTTACAGTAACAATAATCACCAATCATTCACTATATGTTCACATTACTCTTACAGTAATGATCATCATCAATCATTCACTACCAAGTTCACATTACTCTCACAGTAATGATCATCACCAATCATTCACTACCATGTTCACATTACTCTTACAGTAATGAACATCACCAATCATTCACTACCATGTTCACATTACTCTCACAGTAATGATTATCACCAATCATTCACTACCATGTTCACATTACTCTTACAGTAATGTCATCATCAATCGTTCACTACCATGTTCACATTACTCTCACAGTAATGATCATCACCAATCATTCACTATATGTTCACATTATTCTTACAGTAATGATCATCACCAATCATTCACTATATGTTCACATTACTCTTACAGTAACAATAATCACCAATCATTCACTATATGTTCACATTACTCTTACAGTAATGTCATCACCAATCATTCACTATATGTTCACATTACTCTTACAGTAATGATCATCACCAATCATTCACTACCATGTTCACATTACTCTTACAGTAATGATCATCACCAATCATTCACTACCATGTTCACATTACTCTTACAGTAATGATCATCACCAATCATTCACTACCATGTTCACATTACTCTTACAGTAATGATCATCACCAATCATTCACTACCATGTTCACATTACTCTTACAGTAATGATCATCACCAATCATTCACTACCATGTTCACATTACTCTCACAGTAATGATCATCACCAATCATTCACTACCATGTTCACATTACTCTTACAGTAATGATCATCACCAATCATTCACTACCATGTTCACATTACTCTTACAGTAATGATCATCACCAATCATTCACTACCATGTTAACATTACTCTTACAGTAATGATCATCACCAATCATTCACTACCATGTTCACATTACTCTTACAGTAATGATCATCACCAATCATTCACTACCATGTTCACATTACTCTTACAGTAATGATCATCACCAATCATACACTATATGTTCACATTACTCTTACAGTAATGATCATCACCAATCATTCACTACCATGTTCACATTACTCTCACAGTAATGATCATCACCAATCATTCACTACCATGTTCACATTAATCTTACAGTAATGATCATCACCAATCATTCACCACCATGTTCACATTACTCTTACAGTAATGGTCATCACCAATCATTCACTACCATGTTCACATTACTCTTACAGTAATGTCATCACCAATCATTCACTATATGTTCACATTACTCTTACAGTAATGTCATCACCAATCATTCACTACCATGTTCACATTACTCTCACAGTAATGTCATCACCAATCATTCACTACCATGTTCACATTACTCTTACAGTAATGTCATCACCAATCATTCACTATATGTTCACATTACTCTCACAGTAATGATCATCACCAATCATTCACTACTAAGTTCACATTACTCTCACAGTAATGATCATCACCAATCATTCACTCCATGTTCACATTACTCTCACAGTAATGATCATCACCAATCATTCACTACCATGTTCGCATTACTCTCACAGTAATGATCATCACCAATCATTCACTACCATGTTCACATTACTCTTACAGTAATGATCATCACCAATCATTCACTACCATGTTCACATTACTCTTACAGTAATGTCATCATCAATCATTCACTACCATGTTCACATTACTCTTACAGTAATGATCATCACCAATCATTCACTACCATGTTCACATTACTCTTACAGTAATGTCATCATCAATCATTCACTACCATGTTCACATTACTCTTACAGTAATGATCATCACCAATCATTCACTATATGTTCACATTACTCTTACAGTAATGACCATCACCAATCATTCACTACCATGTTCGCATTACTCTCACACTAATGATCATCACCAATCATTCACTACCATGTTCACATTACTCTTACAGTAATGATCATCACCTATCATTCACTATATGTTCACATTACTCTTACAGTAATGATCATCACCAATCATTCACTACCATGTTCACATTACTCTTACAGTAATGTCATCATCAATCATTTACTACCATGTTCACATTACTCTTACAGTAATGATCATCATCAATCATTCACTACCATGTTCACATTACTCTTACAGTAATGTCATCATCAATCATTCACTACCATGTTCACATTACTCTTACAGTAATGATCATCACCAATCATTCACTATATGTTCACATTACTCTCACAGTAATGATCATCACCAATCATTCACTATATGTTCACATTACTCTTACAGTAATGATCATCACCAATCATTCACTATATGTTCACATTACTCTTACAGTAATGATCATCATCAATCATTCACTACCATGTTCACATTACTCTCACAGTAATGATCATCACCAATCATTCACTATATGTTCACATTACTCTTACAGTAATGATCATCACCAATCATTCACTACCATGTTCACATTACTCTCACAGTAATGATCATCACCAATCATTCACTATATGTTCACATTACTCTCACAGTAATGATCATCACCAATCATTCACTACCATGTTCACATTACTCTTACAGTAATGTCATCATCAATCATTCACTACCATGTTCACATTACTCTTACAGTAATGATCATCACCAATCATTCACTATATGTTCACATTACTCTTACAGTAATGATCATCATCAATCATTCACTACCAAGTTCACATTACTCTCACAGTAATGATCATCACCAATCATTCACTATATGTTCACATTACTCTTACAGTAATGATCATCACCAATCATTCACTTATGTTCACATTACTCTTACAGTAATGATCATCACCAATCATTCACTACCATGTTCACATTACTCTTACAGCAATGATCATCACCAATCATTCACTACCATGTTCACATTACTCTTACAGTAATGATCATCACCAATCATTCACTACCATGTTCACATTACTCTCACAGTAATGATCATCACCAATCATTCACTACCATGTTCACATTACTCTCACAGTAATGATCATCACCAATCATTCACTACCATGTTTTCATTACTCTTACAGTAATGATCATCACCAATCATTCACTACTATGTTCACATTACTCTCACAGTAATGATCATCACCAATCATTCACTACCATGTTCACATTACTCTCACACTAATGATCATCACCAATCATTCACTATATGTTCACATTACTCTTACAGTAATGATCATCACCAATCATTCACTATATGTTCACATTACTCTTACAGTAATGATCATCACCAATCATTCACTATATGTTCACATTACTCTTACAGTAATGATCATCACCAATCATTCACTACCAAGTTCACATTACTCTTACAGTAATGATCATCACCAATCATTCACTATATGTTCACATTTCTCTCACAGTAATGATCATCACCAATCATTCACTACCATGTTCACATTACTCTCACAGTAATGATCATCACCAATCATTCACTACCATGTTCACATTACTCTTACAGTAATGTCATCACCAATCATTCACTACCAAGTTCACATTACTCTCACAGTAATGATCATCACCAATCATTCACTATATGTTCACATTACTCTTACAGTAATGATCATCACCAATCATTCACTATATGTTCACATTACTCTTACAGTAATGATCATCACCAATCATTCACTATATGTTCACATTACTCTTACAGTAATGATCATCACCAATCATTCACTATATGTTCACATTACTCTTACAGTAATGATCATCACCAATCATTCACTACCAAGTTCACATTACTCTTACAGTAATGATCATCACCAATCATTCACTATATGTTCACATTTCTCTCACAGTAATGATCATCACCAATCATTCACTATATGTTCACATTACTCTCACAGTAATGATCACCAATCATTCACTATATCTTCACATTACTCTTACAGTAATGATCATCACCAATCATTCACTACCAAGTTCACATTACTCTTACAGTAATGATCATCATCATTCATTCACAACCAAGTTCACATTACTCTTACAGTAATGATCATCACCAATCATTCACTACCATGTAGCATTACTCTCACAGTAATGATCATCACCAATCATTCACTACCATGTTCGCATTACTCTCACAGTAATGATCATCACCAATCATTCACTACCATGTTCGCATTACACTCACAGTAATGATCATCATCAATCATTCACTACCATGTTCACATTACTCTCACAGTAATGTCATCATCAATCATTCACTACCATGTTCACATTACTCTCACAGTAATGGTCATCACCAATCATTCACTACCATGTTCACATTACTCTCACAGTAATGATCATCACCAATCATTCACTACCATGTTCACATTACTCTCACAGTAATGATCATCATCAATCATTCACTACCATGTTCACATTACTCTCACAGTAATGATCATCATCAATCATTCACTACCATGTTCACATTACTCTCACAGTAATGATCATCATCAATCATTCACTACCATGTTCACATTACTCTTACAGTAATGATCATCACCAATCATTCACTATATGTTCACATTACTCCCACAGTAATGATCATCACCAATCATTCACTATATGTTCACATTACTCTCACAGTAATGATCATCACCAATCATTCACTACCATGTTCGCATTACTCTCACAGTAATGATCATCATCAATCATTCACTACCATGTTCGCATTACTCTCACAGTAATGATCATCACCAATCATTCACTATATTTTCACATTATTCTTACAGTAATGATCATCACCAATCATTCACTATATGTTCACATTACTCTTACAGTAACAATAATCACCAATCATTCACTATATGTTCACATTACTCTTACAGTAATGATCATCATCAATCATTCACTACCAAGTTCACATTACTCTCACAGTAATGATCATCACCAATCATTCACTACCATGTTCACATTACTCTTACAGTAATGAACATCACCAATCATTCACTACCATGTTCACATTACTCTCACAGTAATGATCATCACCAATCATTCACTACCATGTTCACATTACTCTTACAGTAATGTCATCATCAATCATTCACTACCATGTTCGCATTACTCCTACAGTAATGATATTCACCAATCATTCACTACCATGTTCACATTACTCTTACAGTAATGTCATCATCAATCATTCACTACCATGTTCGCATTACTCTTACAGTAATGATCATCACCAATCATTCACTATATGTTCACATTACTCTTACAGTAACAATAATCACCAATCATTCACTATATGTTCACATTACTCTTACAGTAACAATAATCACCAATCATTCACTATATGTTCACATTACTCTTACAGTAATGAACATCACCAATCATTCACTACCATGTTCACATTACTCTCACAGTAATGATCATCACCAATCATTCACTATATGTTCACATTACTCTTACAGTAATGATCATCACCAATCATTCACTACCATGTTCACATTACTCTCACAGTAATGATCATCACCAATCATTCACTATATGTTCACATTACTCTCACAGTAATGATCATCACCAATCATTCACTACCATGTTCACATTACTCTTACAGTAATGTCATCATCAATCATTCACTACCATGTTCACATTACTCTTACAGTAATGATCATCACCAATCATTCACTATATGTTCACATTACTCTTACAGTAATGATCATCATCAATCATTCACTACCAAGTTCACATTACTCTCACAGTAATGATCATCACCAATCATTCACTATATGTTCACATTACTCTTACAGTAATGATCATCACCAATCATTCACTTATGTTCACATTACTCTTACAGTAATGATCATCACCAATCATTCACTACCATGTTCACATTACTCTTACAGCAATGATCATCACCAATCATTCACTACCATGTTCACATTACTCTTACAGTAATGATCATCACCAATCATTCACTACCATGTTCACATTACTCTCACAGTAATGATCATCACCAATCATTCACTACCATGTTCACATTACTCTCACAGTAATGATCATCACCAATCATTCACTACCATGTTTTCATTACTCTTACAGTAATGATCATCACCAATCATTCACTACCATGCTCACATTACTCTCACAGTAATGATCATCACCAATCATTCACTACCATGTTCACATTACTCTCACACTAATGATCATCACCAATCATTCACTATATGTTCACATTACTCTCACAGTAATGATCATCACGAATCATTCACTACCATGTTCACATTACTCTTACAGTAATGATCATCACCAATCATTCACTACCATGTTCACATTACTCTTACAGTAATGATCATCACCAATCATTCACTACCATGTTCACATTACTCTTACAGTAATGATCATCACCAATCATTCACTACCATGTTCACATTACTCTTACAGTAATGTCATCACCAATCATTCACTACCAAGTTCACATTACTCTCACAGTAATGATCATCACCAATCATTCACTATATGTTCACATTACTCTTACAGTAATGATCATCACCAATCATTCACTATATGTTCACATTACTCTTACAGTAATGATCATCACCAATCATTCACTACCATGTTTTCATTACTCTTACAGTAATGATCATCACCAATCATTCACTACCATGCTCACATTACTCTCACAGTAATGATCATCACCAATCATTCACTACCATGTTCACATTACTCTCACAGTAATGATCATCATCAATCATTCACTACCATGTTCACATTACTCTCACAGTAATGATCATCATCAATCATTCACTACCATGTTCACATTACTCTCACAGTAATGATCATCATCAATCATTCACTACCATGTTCACATTACTCTTACAGTAATGATCATCACCAATCATTCACTATATGTTCACATTACTCCCACAGTAATGATCATCACCAATCATTCACTATATGTTCACATTACTCTCACAGTAATGATCATCACCAATCATTCACTACCATGTTCGCATTACTCTCACAGTAATGATCATCATCAATCATTCACTACCATGTTCGCATTACTCTCACAGTAATGATCATCACCAATCATTCACTATATTTTCACATTATTCTTACAGTAATGATCATCACCAATCATTCACTATATGTTCACATTACTCTTACAGTAACAATAATCACCAATCATTCACTATATGTTCACATTACTCGTACAGTAATGATCATCATCAATCATTCACTACCAAGTTCACATTACTCTCACAGTAATGATCATCACCAATCATTCACTACCATGTTCACATTACTCTTACAGTAATGAACATCACCAATCATTCACTACCATGTTCACATTACTCTCACAGTAATGATCATCACCAATCATTCACTACCATGTTCACATTACTCTTACAGTAATGTCATCATCAATCATTCACTACCATGTTCGCATTACTCCTACAGTAATGATATTCACCAATCATTCACTACCATGTTCACATTACTCTTACAGTAATGTCATCATCAATCATTCACTACCATGTTCGCATTACTCTTACAGTAATGATCATCACCAATCATTCACTATATGTTCACATTACTCTTACAGTAACAATAATCACCAATCATTCACTATATGTTCACATTACTCTTACAGTAACAATAATCACCAATCATTCACTATATGTTCACATTACTCTTACAGTAATGAACATCACCAATCATTCACTACCATGTTCACATTACTCTCACAGTAATGATCATCATCAATCATTCACTACCATGTTCACATTACTCTCACAGTAATGTCATCATCAATCATTCACTACCATGTTCACATTACTCTCACAGTAATGATCATCATCAATCATTCACTACCATGTTCACATTACTCTCACAGTAATGATCATCACCAATCAATCACTATATGTTCACATTATTCTTACAGTAATGATCATCACCAATCATTCACTATATGTTCACATTACTCTTACAGTAACAATAATCACCAATCATTCACTATATGTTCACATTACTCTTACAGTAATGATCATCATCAATCATTCACTACCAAGTTCACATTACTCTCACAGTAATGATCATCACCAATCATTCACTACCATGTTCACATTACTCTTACAGTAATGAACATCACCAATCATTCACTACCATGTTCACATTACTCTCACAGTAATGATTATCACCAATCATTCACTACCATGTTCACATTACTCTTACAGTAATGTCATCATCAATCGTTCACTACCATGTTCACATTACTCTTACAGTAATGTCATCACCAATCATTCACTATATGTTCACATTACTCTCACAGTAATGATCATCACCAATCATTCACTACCATGTTCACATTACTCTTACAGTAATGTCATCACCAATCATTCACTATATGTTCACATTACTCTTACAGTAATGATATTCACCAATCATTCACTACCATGTTCACATTACTCTTACAGTAATGTCATCATCAATCATTCACTACCATGTTCACATTACTCTTACAGTAATGTCATCACCAATCATTCACTATATGTTCACATTACTCTCACAGTAATGATCATCACCAATCATTCACTACCATGTTCACATTACTCTCACAGTAATGATCATCACCAATCATTCACTACTAAGTTCACATTACTCTCACAGTAATGATCATCACCAATCATTCACTCCATGTTCACATTACTCTCACAGTAATGATCATCACCAATCATTCACTACCATGTTCGCATTACTCTCACAGTAATGATCATCACCAATCATTCACTACCATGTTCACATTACTCTTACAGTAATGATCATCACCAATCATTCACTACCATGTTCACATTACTCTTACAGTAATGTCATCACCAATCATTCACTATATGTTCACATTACTCTCACAGTAATGTCATCATCAATCATTCACTACCATGTTCACATTACTCTTACAGTAATGATCATCACCAATCATTCACTATATGTTCACATTACTCTCACAGTAATGATCATCACCAATCATTCACTACTAAGTTCACATTACTCTTACAGTAATGTCATCACCAATCATTCACTATATGTTCACATTACTCTCACAGTAATGATCATCACCAATCATTCACTACCATGTTCACATTACTCTCACAGTAATGATCATCACCAATCATTCACTACTAAGTTCACATTACTCTCACAGTAATGATCATCACCAATCATTCACTCCATGTTCACATTACTCTCACAGTAATGATCATCACCAATCATTCACTACCATGTTCGCATTACTCTTACAGTAATGATCATCACCAATCATTCACTACCATGTTCACATTACTCTTACAGTAATGTCATCATCAATCATTCACTACCATGTTCACATTACTCTTACAGTAATGATCATCACCAATCATTCACTACCATGTTCACATTATTCTTACAGTAATGTCATCATCAATCATTCACTACCATGTTCACATTACTCTTACAGTAATGATCATCACCAATCATTCACTATATGTTCACATTACTCTTACAGTAATGACCATCACCAATCATTCACTACCATGTTCGCATTACTCTCACACTAATGATCATCACCAATCATTCACTACCATGTTCACATTACTCTTACAGTAATGATCATCACCAATCATTCACTATATGTTCACATTACTCTTACAGTAATGATCATCACCAATCATTCACTACCATGTTCACATTACTCTTACAGTAATGTCATCATCAATCATTCACTACCATGTTCACATTACTCTTACAGTAATGATCATCATCAATCATTCACTACCATGTTCACATTACTCTTACAGTAATGATCATCACCAATCATTCACTATATGTTCACATTACTCTTACAGTAATGATCATCACCAATCATTCACTATATGTTCACATTACTCTTACAGTAATGATCATCACCAATCATTCACTATATGTTCACATTACTCTTACAGTAATGATCATCACCAATCATTCACTACTAAGTTCACATTACTCTCACAGTAATGATCATCATCAATCATTCACTACCATGTTCACATTACTCTTACAGTAATGATCATCACCAATCATTCACTATATGTTCACATTACTCTTACAGTAATGACCATCACCAATCATTCACTACCATGTTTGCATTACTCTCACACTAATGATCATCACCAATCATTCACTACCATGTTCACATTACTCTTACAGTAATGATCATCACCAATCATTCACTACCATGTTCACATTACTCTTACAGTAATGTCATCATCAATCATTCACTACCATGTTCACATTACTCTTACAGTAATGATCATCACCAATCATTCACTACCATGTTCACATTACTCTTACAGTAATGATCATCACCAATCATTCACTACCATGTTCACATTACTCTTACAGTAATGATCATCACCAATCATTCACTACCATGTTCACATTACTCTTACAGTAATGATCATCATCAATCATTCACTACCATGTTCACATTACTCTTACAGTAATGTCATCATCAATCATTCACTACCATGTTCACATTACTCTTACAGTAATAATCATCACCAATCATTCACTATATGTTCACATTACTCTCACAGTAATGATCATCACCAATCATTCACTATATGTTCACATTACTCTTACAGTAATGATCATCACCAATCATTCACTATATGTTCACATTACTCTTAGAGTAATGATCATCATCAATCATTCACTACCATGTTCACATTACTCTCACAGTAATGATCATCACCAATCATTCACTATATGTTCACATTACTCTTACAGTAATGATCATCACCAATCATTCACTACCATGTTCACATTACTCTCACAGTAATGATCATCACCAATCATTCACTATATGTTCATATTACTCTCACAGTAATGATCATCACCAATCATTCACTACCATGTTCACATTACTCTTACAGTAATGTCATCATCAATCATTCACTACCATGTTCACATTACTCTTACAGTAATGATCATCACCAATCATTCACTATATGTTCACATTACTCTTACAGTAATGATCATCATCAATCATTCACTACCATGTTCACATTACTCTCACAGTAATGATCATCACCAATCATTCACTATATGTTCACATTACTCTTACAGTAATGATCATCACCAATCATTCACTTATGTTCACATTACTCTTACAGTAATGATCATCACCAATCATTCACTACCATGTTCACATTACTCTTACAGCAATGATCATCACCAATCATTCACTACCATGTTCACATTACTCTTACAGTAATGATCATCACCAATCATTCACTACCATGTTCACATTACTCTCACAGTAATGATCATCACCAATCATTCACTACCATGTTCACATTACTCTCACAGTAATGATCATCACCAATCATTCACTACCATGTTCACATTACTCTTACAGTAATGATCATCACCAATCATTCACTACCATGTTCACATTACTCTCACAGTAATGATCATCACCAATCATTCACTACCATGTTCACATTACTCTCACACTAATGATCATCACCAATCATTCACTATATGTTCACATTACTCTCACAGTAATGATCATCACCAATCATTCACTACCATGTTCACATTACTCTTACAGATATGATCATCACCAATCATTTACTACCATGTTCACATTACTCTTACAGTAATGATCATCACCAATCATTCACTACCATGTTCACATTACTCTTACAGTAATGTCATCACCAATCATTCACTACCAAGTTCACATTACTCTCACAGTAATGATCATCACCAATCATTCACTATATGTTCACATTACACTTACAGTAATGATCATCACCAATCATTCACTATATGTTCACATTACTCTTACAGTAATGATCATCACCAATCATTCACTATATGTTCACATTACTCTTACAGTAATGATCATCACCAATCATTCACTATATGTTCACATTACTCTTACAGTAATGATCATCACCAATCATTCACTACCAAGTTCACATTACTCTTACAGTAATGATCATCACCAATCATTCACTATATGTTCACATTACTCTCACAGTAATGATCATCACCAATCATTCACATTATGTTCACATTACTCTTACAGTAATGATCATCACCAATCATTCACTACCAAGTTCACATTACTCTTACAGTAATGATCATCATCATTCATTCACTACCAAGTTCACATTACTCTCACAGTAATGATCATCACCAATCATTCACTACCATGTTCGCATTACTCTCACAGTAATGATCATCACCAATCATTCACTACCATGTTTGCATTACTCACACAGTAATGATCATCAGCAATCATTCACTACCATGTTTGCATTACTCACACAGTAATGATCATCAGCAATCATTCACTACCATGTTCACATTACTCTTACAGTAATGATCATCACCAATCATTCACTATATGTTCACATTACTCTTACAGTAATGATCATCACCAATCATTCACTATATGTTCACATTACTCTCACAGTAATGATCACCAATCATTCACTATATCTTCACATTACTCTTACAGTAATGATCATCACCAATCATTCACTACCAAGTTCACATTACTCTTACAGTAATGATCATCATCATTCATTCACAACCAAGTTCACATTACTCTCACAGTAATGATCATCACCAATCATTCACTACCATGTTCGCATTACTCTCACAGTAATGATCATCACCAATCATTCACTACCATGTTCGCATTACTCTCACAGTAATGATCATCACCAATCATTCACTACCATGTTCGCATTACTCTCACAGTAATGATCATCATCAATCATTCACTACCATGTTCACATTACTCTCACAGTAATGTCATCATCAATCATTCACTACCATGTTCACATTACTCTCACAGTAATGGTCATCACCAATCATTCACTACCATGTTCACATTACTCTCACAGTAATGATCATCACCAATCATTCACTACCATGTTCACATTACTCTCACAGTAATGATCATCATCAATCATTCACTACCATGTTCACATTACTCTCACAGTAATGATCATCATCAATCATTCACTATATGTTCACATTACTCTCACAGTAATGATCATCACCAATCATTCACTACCAAGTTCACATTACTCTCACAGTAATGATCACCAATCATTCACTATATCTTCACATTACTCTTACAGTAATGATCATCACCAATCATTCACTACCATGTTCACATTACTCTCACAGTAATGATCACCAATCATTCACTATATCTTCACATTACTCTTACAGTAATGATCATCACCAATCATTCACTACCATGTTCACATTACTCTTACAGTAATGATCATCATCAATCATTCACTACCATGTTCACATTACTCTCACAGTAATGATCATCATCAATCATTCACTACCATGTTCACATTACTCTTACAGTAATGATCATCACCAATCATTCACTATATGTTCACATTACTCTCACAGTAATGATCATCACCAATCATTCACTACCATGTTCGCATTACTCTCACAGTAATGATCATCACCAATCATTCACTACCATGTTCACATTACTCTCACAGTAATGATCATCATCAATCATTCACTACCATGTTCACATTACTCTCACAGTAATGATCATCATCAATCATTCACTACCATGTTCACATTACTCTCACAGTAATGTCATCGTCAATCATTCACTACCATGTTCACATTACTCTCACAGTAATGATCATCATCAATCATTCACTACAATGTTCACATTACTCTCACAGTAATGATCATCACCAATCATTCACTATATGTTCACATTATTCTTACAGTAATGATCATCACCAATCATTCACTATATGTTCACATTACTCTTACAGTAACAATAATCACCAATCATTCACTATATGTTCACATTACTCTTACAGTAACAATAATCACCAATCATTCACTATATGTTCACATTACTCTTACAGTAATGAACATCACCAATCATTCACTACCATGTTCACATTACTCTCACAGTAATGATCATCATCAATCATTCACTACCATGTTCACATTACTCTCACAGTAATGATCATCACCAATCATTCACTATATGTTCACATTACTCTTACAGTAACAATAATCACCAATCATTCACTATATGTTCACATTACTCTTACAGTAATGAACATCACCAATCATTCACTACCATGTTCACATTACTCTTACAGTAACAATAATCACCAATCATTCACTATATGTTCACATTACTCTTACAGTAACAATAATCACCAATCATTCACTATATGTTCACATTACTCTTACAGTAATGATCATCATCAATCATTCACTACCAAGTTCACATTACTCTCACAGTAATGATCATCACCAATCATTCACTACCATGTTCACATTACTCTTACAGTAATGAACATCACCAATCATTCACTACCATGTTCACATTACTCTCACAGTAATGATCATCACCAATCATTCACTACCATGTTCACATTACTCTTACAGTAATGTCATCATCAATCATTCACTACCATGTTCGCATTACTCTTACAGTAATGATATTCACCAATCATTCACTACCATGTTCACATTACTCTTACAGTAATGTCACCATCAATCATTCACTACCATGTTCGCATTACTCTTACAGTAATGATCATCATCAATCATTCACTACCATGTTCGCATTACTCTCACAGTAATGATCATCATCAATCATTCACTACCATGTTCACATTACTCTCACAGTAATGAACATCACCAATCATTCACTACCATGTTCACATTACTCTTACAGTAATGATCATCATCAATCATTCACTACCAAGTTCACATTACTCTCACAGTAATGATCATCACCAATCATTCACTATATGTTCACATTACTCTTACAGTAACAATAATCACCAATCATTCACTATATGTTCACATTACTCTTACAGTAACAATAATCACCAATCATTCACTATATGTTCACATTACTCTTACAGTAATGAACATCACCAATCATTCACTACCATGTTCACATTACTCTCACAGTAATGATCATCATCAATCATTCACTACCATGTTCACATTACTCTCACAGTAATGTCATCATCAATCATTCACTACCATGTTCACATTACTCTCACAGTAATGATCATCATCAATCATTCACTACCATGTTCACATTACTCTCACAGTAATGATCATCACCAATCATTCACTATATGTTCACATTATTCTTACAGTAATGATCATCACCAATCATTCACTATATGTTCACATCACTCTTACAGTAACAATAATCACCAATCATTCACTATATGTTCACATTACTCTTACAGTAATGATCATCATCAATCATTCACTACCAAGTTCACATTACTCTCACAGTAATGATCATCACCAATCATTCACTACCATGTTCACATTACTCTTACAGTAATGAACATCACCAATCATTCACTACCATGTTCACATTACTCTCACAGTAATGATCATCACCAATCATTCACTACCATGTTCACATTACTCTTACAGTAATGTCATCATCAATCGTTCACTACAATGTTCGCATTACTCTTACAGTAATGATATTCACCAATCATTCACTACCATGTTCACATTACTCTTACAGTAATGTCATCATCAATCATTCACTACCATGTTCGCATTACTCTTACAGTAATGATATTCACCAATCATTCACTACCATGTTCACATTACTCTCACAGTAATGATCATCATCAATCATTCACTACCATGTTCACATTACTCTTACAGTAACAATAATCATCAATCATTCACTATATGTTCACATTACTCTTACAGTAACAATAATCACCAATCATTCACTATATGTTCACATTACTCTTACAGTAATGATCATCACCAATCATTCACTACCATGTTCACATTACTCTCACAGTAATGATCATCACCAATCATTCACTACCATGTTCACATTACTCTCACAGTAATGATCATCACCAATCATTCACTATATGTTCACATTACTCTCACAGTAATGATCATCACCAATCATTCACTACCATGTTCACATTACTCTTACAGTAATGATCATCACCAATCATTCACTACCATGTTCACATTACTCTTACAGTAATGATCATCACCAATCATTCACTACCATGTTCACATTACTCTTACAGTAATGTCATCACCAATCATTCACTATATGTTCACATTACTCTTACAGTAATGATCATCACCAATCATTCACTATATGTTCACATTACTCTTACAGTAATGATCATCACCAATCATTCACTATATGTTCACATTACTCTTACAGTAATGATCATCACCAATCATTCACTATATGTTCACATTACTCTTACAGTAATGATCATCACCAATCATTCACTATATGTTCACATTACTCTCACAGTAATGATCATCACCAATCATTCACTATATGTTCACATTACTCTTACAGTAATGATCATCACCAATCATTCACTACCAAGTTCACATTACTCTTACAGTAATGATCATCATCATTCATTCACTACCAAGTTCACATTACTCTCACAGTAATGATCACCAATCATTCACTATATCTTCACATTACTCTTACAGTAATGATCATCACCAATCATTCACTACCAAGTTCACATTACTCTTACAGTAATGATCATCATCATTCATTCACAACCAAGTTCACATTACTCTTACAGTAATGATCATCACCAATCATTCACTACCAAGTTCACATTACTCTCACAGTATTGATCATCACCAATCATTCACTACCATGTTCGCATTACTCTCACAGTAATGATCATCACCAATCATTCACTACCATGTTCGCATTACTCTCACAGTAATGATCATCATCAATCATTCACTACCATGTTCACATTACTCTCACAGTAATGATCATCATCAATCATTCACTACCATGTTCACATTACTCTTACAGTAATGATCATCACCAATCATTCACTATATGTTCACATTACTCTCACAGTAATGATCATCACCAATCATTCACTACCATGTTCGCATTACTCTCACAGTAATGCTCATCACCAATCATTCACTACCATGTTCACATTACTCTTACAGTAATGATCATCACCAATCATTCACTATATGTTCACATTACTCTCACAGTAATGATCATCATCAATCATTCACTACCATGTTCACATTACTCTTACAGTAATGATCATCACCAATCATTCACTATATGTTCACATTACTCTCACAGTAATGATCATCACCAACCATTCACTATATGTTCACATTACTCTCACAGTAATGATCATCACCAATCATTCACTACCATGTTCGCATTACTCTCACAGTAATGATCATCATCAATCATTCACTACCATGTTCACATTACTCTCACAGTAATGATCATCACCAATCATTCACTATATGTTCACATTACTCTTACAGTAATGATCATCACCAATCATTCACTACCATGTTCACATTACTCTCACAGTAATGATCATCACCAATCATTCACTATATGTTCATATTACTCTCACAGTAATGATCATCACCAATCATTCACTACCATGTTCACATTACTCTTACAGTAATGTCATCATCAATCATTCACTACCATGTTCACATTACTCTTACAGTAATGATCATCACCAATCATTCACTATATGTTCACATTACTCTTACAGTAATGATCATCATCAATCATTCACTACCATGTTCACATTACTCTCACAGTAATGATCATCACCAATCATTCACTATATGTTCACATTACTCTTACAGTAATGATCATCACCAATCATTCACTTATGTTCACATTACTCTTACAGTAATGATCATCACCAATCATTCACTACCATGTTCACATTACTCTTACAGCAATGATCATCACCAATCATTCACTACCATGTTCACATTACTCTTACAGTAATGATCATCACCAATCATTCACTACCATGTTCACATTACTCTCACAGTAATGATCATCACCAATCATTCACTACCATGTTCACATTACTCTCACAGTAATGATCATCACCAATCATTCACTACCATGTTCACATTACTCTTACAGTAATGATCATCACCAATCATTCACTACCATGTTCACATTACTCTCACAGTAATGATCATCACCAATCATTCACTACCATGTTCACATTACTCTCACACTAATGATCATCACCAATCATTCACTATATGTTCACATTACTCTCACAGTAATGATCATCACCAATCATTCACTACCATGTTCACATTACTCTTACAGATATGATCATCACCAATCATTTACTACCATGTTCACATTACTCTTACAGTAATGATCATCACCAATCATTCACTACCATGTTCACATTACTCTTACAGTAATGTCATCACCAATCATTCACTACCAAGTTCACATTACTCTCACAGTAATGATCATCACCAATCATTCACTATATGTTCACATTACACTTACAGTAATGATCATCACCAATCATTCACTATATGTTCACATTACTCTTACAGTAATGATCATCACCAATCATTCACTATATGTTCACATTACTCTTACAGTAATGATCATCACCAATCATTCACTATATGTTCACATTACTCTTACAGTAATGATCATCACCAATCATTCACTACCAAGTTCACATTACTCTTACAGTAATGATCATCACCAATCATTCACTATATGTTCACATTACTCTCACAGTAATGATCATCACCAATCATTCACATTATGTTCACATTACTCTTACAGTAATGATCATCACCAATCATTCACTACCAAGTTCACATTACTCTTACAGTAATGATCATCATCATTCATTCACTACCAAGTTCACATTACTCTCACAGTAATGATCATCACCAATCATTCACTACCATGTTCGCATTACTCTCACAGTAATGATCATCACCAATCATTCACTACCATGTTTGCATTACTCACACAGTAATGATCATCAGCAATCATTCACTACCATGTTTGCATTACTCACACAGTAATGATCATCAGCAATCATTCACTACCATGTTCACATTACTCTTACAGTAATGATCATCACCAATCATTCACTATATGTTCACATTACTCTTACAGTAATGATCATCACCAATCATTCACTATATGTTCACATTACTCTCACAGTAATGATCACCAATCATTCACTATATCTTCACATTACTCTTACAGTAATGATCATCACCAATCATTCACTACCAAGTTCACATTACTCTTACAGTAATGATCATCATCATTCATTCACAACCAAGTTCACATTACTCTCACAGTAATGATCATCACCAATCATTCACTACCATGTTCGCATTACTCTCACAGTAATGATCATCACCAATCATTCACTACCATGTTCGCATTACTCTCACAGTAATGATCATCACCAATCATTCACTACCATGTTCGCATTACTCTCACAGTAATGATCATCATCAATCATTCACTACCATGTTCACATTACTCTCACAGTAATGTCATCATCAATCATTCACTACCATGTTCACATTACTCTCACAGTAATGGTCATCACCAATCATTCACTACCATGTTCACATTACTCTCACAGTAATGATCATCACCAATCATTCACTACCATGTTCACATTACTCTCACAGTAATGATCATCATCAATCATTCACTACCATGTTCACATTACTCTCACAGTAATGATCATCATCAATCATTCACTATATGTTCACATTACTCTCACAGTAATGATCATCACCAATCATTCACTACCAAGTTCACATTACTCTCACAGTAATGATCACCAATCATTCACTATATCTTCACATTACTCTTACAGTAATGATCATCACCAATCATTCACTACCATGTTCACATTACTCTCACAGTAATGATCACCAATCATTCACTATATCTTCACATTACTCGTACAGTAATGATCATCACCAATCATTCACTACCATGTTCACATTACTCTTACAGTAATGATCATCATCAATCATTCACTACCATGTTCACATTACTCTTACAGTAATGATCATCATCAATCATTCACTACCATGTTCACATTACTCTCACAGTAATGATCATCATCAATCATTCACTACCATGTTCACATTACTCTTACAGTAATGATCATCACCAATCATTCACTATATGTTCACATTACTCTCACAGTAATGATCATCACCAATCATTCACTACCATGTTCGCATTACTCTCACAGTAATGATCATCACCAATCATTCACTACCATGTTCACATTACTCTCACAGTAATGATCATCATCAATCATTCACTACCATGTTCACATTACTCTCACAGTAATGATCATCATCAATCATTCACTACCATGTTCACATTACTCTCACAGTAATGTCATCGTCAATCATTCACTACCATGTTCACATTACTCTCACAGTAATGATCATCATCAATCATTCACTACAATGTTCACATTACTCTCACAGTAATGATCATCACCAATCATTCACTATATGTTCACATTATTCTTACAGTAATGATCATCACCAATCATTCACTATATGTTCACATTACTCTTACAGTAACAATAATCACCAATCATTCACTATATGTTCACATTACTCTTACAGTAACAATAATCACCAATCATTCACTATATGTTCACATTACTCTTACAGTAATGAACATCACCAATCATTCACTACCATGTTCACATTACTCTCACAGTAATGATCATCATCAATCATTCACTATATGTTCACATTACTCTTACAGTAACAATAATCACCAATCATTCACTATATGTTCACATTACTCTTACAGTAATGAACATCACCAATCATTCACTACCATGTTCACATTACTCTTACAGTAACAATAATCACCAATCATTCACTATATGTTCACATTACTCTTACAGTAACAATAATCACCAATCATTCACTATATGTTCACATTACTCTTACAGTAATGATCTTCATCAATCATTCACTACCAAGTTCACATTACTCTCACAGTAATGATCATCACCAATCATTCACTACCATGTTCACATTACTCTTACAGTAATGAACATCACCAATCATTCACTACCATGTTCACATTACTCTCACAGTAATGATCATCACCAATCATTCACTACCATGTTCACATTACTCTTACAGTAATGTCATCATCAATCATTCACTACCATGTTCGCATTACTCTTACAGTAATGATATTCACCAATCATTCACTACCATGTTCACATTACTCTTACAGTAATGTCACCATCAATCATTCACTACCATGTTCGCATTACTCTTACAGTAATGATCATCATCAATCATTCACTACCATGTTCGCATTACTCTCACAGTAATGATCATCATCAATCATTCACTACCATGTTCACATTACTCTCACAGTAATGAACATCACCAATCATTCACTACCATGTTCACATTACTCTTACAGTAATGATCATCATCAATCATTCACTACCAAGTTCACATTACTCTCACAGTAATGATCATCACCAATCATTCACTATATGTTCACATTACTCTTACAGTAACAATAATCACCAATCATTCACTATATGTTCACATTACTCTTACAGTAACAATAATCACCAATCATTCACTATATGTTCACATTACTCTTACAGTAATGAACATCACCAATCATTCACTACCATGTTCACATTACTCTCACAGTAATGATCATCATCAATCATTCACTACCATGTTCACATTACTCTCACAGTAATGTCATCATCAATCATTCACTACCATGTTCACATTACTCTCACAGTAATGATCATCATCAATCATTCACTACCATGTTCACATTACTCTCACAGTAATGATCATCACCAATCATTCACTATATGTTCACATCACTCTTACAGTAACAATAATCACCAATCATTCACTATATGTTCACATTACTCTTACAGTAATGATCATCATCAATCATTCACTACCAAGTTCACATTACTCTCACAGTAATGATCATCACCAATCATTCACTACCATGTTCACATTACTCTTACAGTAATGAACATCACCAATCATTCACTACCATGTTCACATTACTCTCACAGTAATGATCATCACCAATCATTCACTACCATGTTCACATTACTCTTACAGTAATGTCATCATCAATCGTTCACTACAATGTTCGCATTACTCTTACAGTAATGATATTCACCAATCATTCACTACCATGTTCACATTACTCTTACAGTAATGTCATCATCAATCATTCACTACCATGTTCGCATTACTCTTACAGTAATGATATTCACCAATCATTCACTACCATGTTCACATTACTCTCACAGTAATGATCATCATCAATCATTCACTACCATGTTCACATTACTCTTACAGTAACAATAATCATCAATCATTCACTATATGTTCACATTACTCTTACAGTAACAATAATCACCAATCATTCACTATATGTTCACATTACTCTTACAGTAATGATCATCACCAATCATTCACTACCATGTTCACATTACTCTCACAGTAATGATCATCACCAATCATTCACTACCATGTTCACATTACTCTCACAGTAATGATCATCACCAATCATTCACTATATGTTCACATTACTCTCACAGTAATGATCATCACCAATCATTCACTACCATGTTCACATTACTCTTACAGTAATGATCATCACCAATCATTCACTACCATGTTCACATTACTCTTACAGTAATGATCATCACCAATCATTCACTACCATGTTCACATTACTCTTACAGTAATGTCATCACCAATCATTCACTATATGTTCACATTACTCTTACAGTAATGATCATCACCAATCATTCACTATATGTTCACATTACTCTTACAGTAATGATCATCACCAATCATTCACTATATGTTCACATTACTCTTACAGTAATGATCATCACCAATCATTCACTATATGTTCACATTACTCTTACAGTAATGATCATCACCAATCATTCACTATATGTTCACATTACTCTTACAGTAATGATCATCACCAATCATTCACTATATGTTCACATTACTCTCACAGTAATGATCATCACCAATCATTCACTATATGTTCACATTACTCTTACAGTAATGATCATCACCAATCATTCACTACCAAGTTCACATTACTCTTACAGTAATGATCATCATCATCATTCATTCACTACCAAGTTCACATTACTCTCACAGTAATGATCACCAATCATTCACTATATCTTCACATTACTCTTACAGTAATGATCATCACCAATCATTCACTACCAAGTTCACATTACTCTTACAGTAATGATCATCATCATTCATTCACAACCAAGTTCACATTACTCTTACAGTAATGATCATCACCAATCATTCACTACCAAGTTCACATTACTCTCACAGTATTGATCATCACCAATCATTCACTACCATGTTCGCATTACTCTCACAGTAATGATCATCACCAATCATTCACTACCATGTTCGCATTACTCTCACAGTAATGATCATCATCAATCATTCACTACCATGTTCACATTACTCTCACAGTAATGATCATCATCAATCATTCACTACCATGTTCACATTACTCTTACAGTAATGATCATCACCAATCATTCACTATATGTTCACATTACTCTCACAGTAATGATCATCACCAATCATTCACTACCATGTTCGCATTACTCTCACAGTAATGATCATCACCAATCATTCACTACCATGTTCACATTACTCTTACAGTAATGATCATCACCAATCATTCACTATATGTTCACATTACTCTCACAGTAATGATCATCACCAACCATTCACTATATGTTCACATTACTCTCACAGTAATGATCATCACCAATCATTCACTACCATGTTCGCATTACTCTCACAGTAATGATCATCATCAATCATTCACTACCATGTTCGCATTACTCTCACAGTAATGATCATCACCAATCATTCACTACCATGTTCGCATTACTCTCACAGTAATGATCATCATCAATCATTCACTACCATGTTCACATTACTCTTACAGTAATGATCATCACCAATCATTCACTATATGTTCACATTACTCTCACAGTAATGATCATCACCAACCATTCACTATATGTTCACATTACTCTCACAGTAATGATCATCACCAATCATTCACTACCATGTTCGCATTACTCTCACAGTAATGATCATCATCAATCATTCACTACCATGTTCACATTACTCTCACAGTAATGTCATCAGCAATCATTCACTACCATGTTCACATTACTCTCACAGTAATGATCATCATCAATCATTCACTACCATGTTCACATTACTCTCACAGTAATGATCATCACCAATCATTCACTATATGTTCACATTATTCTTACAGTAATGATCATCACCAATCATTCACTATATGTTCACATTACTCTTACAGTAACAATAATCACCAATCATTCACTATATGTTCACATTACTCTTACAGTAATGATCATCATCAATCATTCACTACCAAGTTCACATTACTCTCACAGTAATGATCATCACCAATCATTCACTACCATGTTCACATTACTCTTACAGTAATGAACATCACCAACCATTCACTACCATGTTCACATTACTCTCACAGTAATGATCATCACCAATCATTCACTACCATGTTCACATTACTCTTACAGTAATGTCATCATCAATCATTCACTACCATGTTCGCATTACTCTTACAGTAATGATATTCACCAATCATTCACTACCATGTTCACATTACTCTTACAGTAATGTCATCATCAATCATTCACTACCATGTTCGCATTACTCTTACAGTAATGATCATCACCAATCATTCACTATATGTTCACATTACTCTTACAGTAACAATAATCACCAATCATTCACTATATGTTCACATTACTCTTACAGTAACAATAATCACCAATCATTCACTATATGTTCACATTACTCTTACAGTAATGAACATCACCAATCATTCACTACCATGTTCACATTACTCTCACAGTAATGATCATCATCAATCATTCACTACCATGTTCACATTACTCTCACAGTAATGATCATCACGAATCATTCACTACCATGTTCACATTACTCTTACAGTAATGAACATCACCAATCATTCACTACCATGTTCACATTACTCTCACAGTAATGATCATCACCAATCATTCACTACCATGTTCACATTACTCTTACAGTAATGTCATCATCAATCATTCACTACCATGTTCGCATTACTCTTACAGTAATGATATTCACCAATCATTCACTACCATGTTCACATTACTCTTACAGTAATGTCATCATCAATCATTCACTACCATGTTCGCATTACTCTTACAGTAATGATATTCACCAATCATTCACTACCATGTTCACATTACTCTTACAGTAACAATAATCATCAATCATTCACTATATGTTCACATTACTCTTACAGTAACAATAATCATCAATCATTCACTATATGTTCACATTACTCTTACAGTAACAATAATCACCAATCATTCACTATATGTTCACATTACTCTTACAGTAATGATCATCACCAATCATTCACTACCATGTTCACATTACTCTCACAGTAATGATCATCACCAATCATTCACTACCATGTTCACATTACTCTCACAGTAATGATCATCACCAATCATTCACTACCATGTTCACATTACTCTCACAGTAATGATCATCATCAATCATTCACTACCATGTTCACATTACTCTCACAGTAATGATCATCACCAATCATTCACTACCATGTTCACATTACTCTCACAGTAATGATCATCACCAATCATTCACTATATGTTCACATTATTCTTACAGTAATGATCATCACCAATCATTCACTATATGTTCACATTACTCTTACAGTAACAATAATCACCAATCATTCACTATATGTTCACATTACTCTTACAGTAATGATCATCATCAATCATTGACTACCAAGTTCACATTACTCTCACAGTAATGATCATCACCAATCATTCACTACCATGTTCACATTACTCTTACAGTAATGAACATCACCAATCATTCACTACCATGTTCACATTACTCTCACAGTAATGATCATCATCAATCATTCACTACCAGGTTCACATTACTCTCACAGTAATGATCATCACCAATCATTCACTACCATGTTCACATTACTCTTACAGTAATGTCATCATCAATCATTCACTACCAAGTTCACATTACTCTCACAGTAATGATCATCACCAAGCATTCACTACCATGTTCACATTACTCTTACAGTAATGAACATCACCAATCATTCACTACCATGTTCACATTATTCTTACAGTAATGATCATCACCAATCATTCACTATATGTTCACATTACTCTTACAGTAATGATCATCATCAATCATTCACTACCAAGTACACATTACTCTCACAGTAATGATCATCACCAATCATTCACTGTCTTCCTCTTAAGCAACAAGGACTTAACTAAGGAAACGAGCAGTGTCTCAGCCTACAGTACAGAGTCTGTCTTCCTCTTAAGCAACAAGCACATAACTAACGAAACTGGTAGTGTCTCAGCTTACAGAAACCTTGGCAATTACTCAAATGGATGAGAGTACAATAATGACAGCTGAAAGGAGTGTGGTACAGAAAACAAGGAGGGATAGAGTGAGATGGTTTGGACATGTCGAACAGATGAAACAACAAGACAAGCACTGGAAAGACAGATGGCAGGGAAGAGATGAAGATAGCGGATCATATGCTGGTGGACACAACATACCTGTCTTTCTATAATGGCGCCACTCTCCTGATCTTAAACATTTTTATCTGCTGTTTGATCCAGGGAAAATTTCCCTATGGCATGGAAGGATGCACTCATTATCCTAATCCCAAAAAAGGATGCAGCATGAATTCCTTCAGATTACAGACCATTTTCTATCCTACCACCACTGTCCAACGTTCTGGAATACCTGGTATCCTTACGTATTTATATAAATACAATTTACTTGACTCTTATCAGTTGGTTTATTCAGGTAAAAATTTTTCACCTATTCAATACAGTAAGCGTTTTGCAAAGCAGTTTTTACGTTATATTATAAAGTTTGGTATTAGTTTCGGCCCTACTCGGGGTTATCATCAGCCGTAAATATTTAATTACACAATTTAGTCAATCATCATCATCATTAGTTGTGCTCATTACTGAGCGTTGTGAGCTCATAATTCCATCATTTCAGTGTTGCAACCTTGACAAGATATCTCCATCCCGAGCGGTTTTCACATTTCTTTAATATGATCTGAAGTGGTAGCCCAGTGATCTCCTTCGCGTGATCTATCGAACTGCTTGCTGTTCTTCCTCGTGGTCTACTTCTAAAGAGGTAAAACGACGTATTGTCTTAGGTTGTGCTGCAATGGCTGAACTTACTTAAGATCTGGCAGAACGGGGCAATATCAAAAGCCTTGTAAAATGACCTTTTCCAAGTTCTCTCTGTCTCTTCTTAAAATGTGGCCAAGGAACTGGAGGTAACGCTCACTCACACCGGAAGACAGGCGTATCTTGACGCAGTGCTCGTCCAGAATGGAAACAGTATTTCTTTCTGTCCAGGGTACACACAGCATTCTCTGCCAACACCGAATCTCAAAGGCATCAATGCACTTTTTATCTTTGGCATTCACGGTGCAGGTCTCACAGCCGTACAAAAAGACAGAGAACACTAGTGATTCTACCATGCGCATCTTCGTGGCTTTTGATATTGCCCGGTTCTGCCAGATCTTAGTAAGTTTAACCATTGCAGCACGACCTAAGACAATACGTCTTTTTACCTCTTTATCACAGCTTCCCGTGTCATTGACAACAGACCCCAAGTATAGAAATTCCTTAACTATATCCAGGTCCTTTAGGCATCCCGTAAGTTGGATTTGACCTTGCCGATCAACTACCATTAGCTTGGTCTTTTTGATGTTTATCTCTAGACCATACTGAAGACTAGTGTTCTTCACCCTTGTAAGCAAGTCATGAAGTTGTTCTTCACTACCAGCGATGAGGGAAGTGTCATCTGCAAAGCGCAGATTATTAATTTTTCTGCCACCAATTGAGATTCCACCATTCCAGCCACTGAGAGCTCTTTTGATGACACACTCTGCATAGATGTTGTAAAGTTGAGTTGCCTTACTCCATTTGTCACATTGAAAATGCCTCAGAGATCACCATCCACCTTTATGGTTGCTGCGTGGTTTTTATACAGGCTTTTCAGTAACGATATTAAATGCAGTGGAACCCAAAATTCCTTTAGCTCCTGCCACAACTTGTCCCACATAACACAATAAAAGGCCTTTTTGTAGTCCACAAAGCAAATAAAGGCAGGGACACAAAACTTGCGACATTTCTCAATTATCTGTCTCATGTTCAGGATAGACTCTTGTGCAACAAAGCCTGCATGTTATGCAGATATCTGAGGTTGCAGGAATGGTTTTAGGTGTTGATTTATTATGTAGAGCAGAAGTTTGCTTGCATGGGATATTAATGCGATAGTATGATAATTGTTACAATCCCTTATAGATCCCTTTTTGTGAAGAGGGATTAGTACTGATGTTGCCCAGTCCTTGGGCCATTCACCAGTTTTCGACACCATTACATACCAAATGTAAAACACGCATGCCCTCCTCCCCCATCACTTTCAGCATTTCTCCCGAAATATCATCCATACCTGGGGCTTTGTTGTTGTTCAAATGATTGACAGCATTCACAATTTCAGTGAATAAAATATCAGGTTCTTTGTCATACCTCATAGAAAGTTTAGTTAAAATAAGCAATATTACATTATCCAGCATAAAAGTTCAATATGGACCAACCAGAATGAAATTTATAAACCTTAATCTTATCAGTTTGACTTTAAGAAAAAATATAGTACCAAGACAGGTCTGCACAAAGTGACATGATATTACATATGCAGTGGACAACAGACAGGTGACAAGAATTCTTCTTAGATTTCAGTAGCACATTTGGTACTATCAATCCAAGGTCGCTTCTTGAACAGTCCTTGAACATTAGCCAGAAAGTGCTGGAAATTTTCTATTCTTACGTCACAAACTACCGGCAGTGTATAGATATAAATAATAATAAATCAACATGGCAAACAAAAAATCGTTGTGTCCTACAAAGGTCAGTCCTAGGTCCTCTTCTGTTTACTATCAGATCAATTGAGCACTGCAAGTATCATGCTGGTGATTCACACTGGAAGCAATATGTAATGTAAATTCTAACCTTTAATGGCTATGAAATTAAAATCCACCTTAAATTTAACATCATCAAATTCATGCCATTATCATTGGTACATCAAAAGAACCTCCCGTAACTTACACATAACAAACTCTAAACTGGTCAGCACAAGTTACAAATACCTGTAAAAAAGTGTACTGTGACTTGCACCCCTTAAAACGGTTCAGAAATGTACTCTTCGATCACTACTTGATCAGTCATTATTATTTCCCATTTTTGACCACTGTGATGTAATTTTTATGGATGTAACAAATGAATTAAACTACAACACACTCAAAGTGCTTGCCATAGATATGCTATTGATTCTTGGCTGCAAGTAAACGACATTCAACTGCTTTTGGAAGACTTCCCAGCTTCTCTCTCCAGCAATTTTTGTCATCTTGTTTCTGTACGTCTCCACGATACCCTCCTAGAAATTGTCACCGCCTCGGAATGGTGGAATGCTCTCCCCAAAGACATCAACGATACTGCATCAAAAACTTACCAGCAGTTCCATCAGTGGAATGAGTGATTGTATTTGAAAATGATGTTATGAGATTAGTGTACAGTTAATTGTAGTTCTTGGGTAGTAGTAAATTAGTTCATGCTAAGCTCCTTTTGCCTCTTAGTGTGTTTTTGACCTCATTTAACAATGCATATCAATTTAATTAAAAACATCAGTATTTTTCGATTACAAGTAAACACAGTTAGTAGAAATTACAGTACTTAATTTTGATCTAGTATTGAAAAAATTAGTTAAATTTAATATTTTAATTATTAGTATTTTTTACTTTTGTGTTTCTCTGAGTTACTGTTAATATTTTTCAAATCTGTATTATGTAGGCAGTTCCATGGTCTTTTTTTTTTTTTCCCAGCTCTGTGCACGACCAGGTGACTCATTTGTCAAGAGATACATTGCTTCATGTCTGGCTGATGTGATTTAATGCAGACCGAAGTCTTTACCGTAATAATTTAGTTTAACATTTGTGCTACTGATAGTGTGGTCAGTGTGTTAGCTTTGAAACAGCATAGTTTTTCTATGAATACAAATGTTGCTGTGCTTTTAATGAGTGATGTATACAGTAAAACAGAGTATATTCACTGTATTTCTGTTAGAGAGTCCTGGCATCAACCTTCCCATACGAATACGGTATGCAATTTAGTGAAGAAATTCTGCATCACCGGATCCATAGGAGTTTGGTGGGCAACAAGTACTTGCAGAATTACAGGGCTTATATTTTTCCTTGAAACAATAAATGCTAAATGATCTTTAGACCTAATTCTCAGGTCATTCTTTCAAGAGCTGAATTAAGAAGAAAGGAGTAATGGTTACTTCATGCAAGATAACGCGACAGTACACACCATGGAGAAAATACGGGAAGGTTTTTAAGATCGTGTGGTTAATTATCCCGCTAGATCTCCCAATTTAAATCCCTGTGGCGGATGTGGTGAAGTATAAGAGAGAGTCATGAGCCCTAACTTTCTTCTCAAAACTCTCGAGAACTCACACTAAGCTACAACAATGATAACAATGTATAATACCTTTCCTCGTTTTGAAGCTGGTGAATCAGCATTCCTTGCAGTTCTCCTAGGCTTCTTCCTTCTTCTGCTGTACGTTTCTTCATAGTCATAATCTGAGTCTGGATCAGGGTCTTCAAATGCTTCCATTTCTTGGTAATCCAGCTCGTCGTAATACCAGGCCTCCTAGCAATAGAACACAAGCTAAATTAATCAATCAGACCTTAAGCACTCGGAGGCCACTGGGCAGTTTGTACAGTAACTAACACCAGTGTGTCTGATGGCGTGTGACTTGCACAACTGTCCAACTCGTGTCACCCGCAAGTCTTTCAGAGCATGGGACTGCTGACACGATGAGCAAGTACGAGAAACGCTTTAGTCAACCACAAGCAGGGCATCGCTAAGATTAACATGAAACAATGCTAAAATGACGTAAACATCACAATTCTGTGCAGAACACCAGTCTTAAGGAAATCACCAAAATATTTTTCACATTGTGCCTGAATGATACTGAAGTTTTCAAGGAAAACTATATTACTTTATTCCATGCATTATCATCATGAGAAAACAAACTTGTCCATCGATAAAATCACTTCCTACAAGTTCAATGCTGACAGTACTACAAGTACAGCTGTTAACACTCAAGTTACAGGGTACAACTCTGTTCACCAAGGGTCTGGCAAGAAGCATGGGAAAAACCAGACTTGTCCATTGATAAAATCACGTTCTGCCCATTCGAGTGTGGCCAGCAATACACTGGCACATTTCCATGCTACCTACAGAATTTATCCACTGCTAAGTATAGGACTTAATGTGTATCAAAAACAAAGTGACACCACCTTTTGAGAGTATTGAAGTTTCAAAACAAATGCTTACAGATGCATCCCATGTCTATCTGTGGAATTGCTCTACAAATACGGAGCACCTTCAAATACCGCTGGACAGCGCCTGCCGAGTCTCAGCCACTCAGCCTGGCACAACCTCTCTGAATGAATTAAATGGAAACAAAAATCAAAATGAAATGATTTATTAAAGAGAGAAATTTGAAAATGAATTGAAAATAAAGAAAAATTTACTTCATTAAGCTGAAAATTTGAAATTTATAAGCCCCTCTCGGACATTGAGCGAATGATGAGATCAGCCACAGTCTCATCACAGATTTCGTCATAGGTAATAAATGGAAATAATTGATAAACAGACTCAACCTATTCAATACAAAAGAATAAGAAACGCAGTGAATTACATTCTTATTTAATAATAAGTAGATGTGGTACTGGTTTCGACCCTAGTCCAGGTCATCATCAGCCGATTAAAACATGAAAAACAATGCATAGGAAAAGGAGACAAAAGATCAAGTACACTCCGGATCAGTAGAAGAGGCGATAAAATATGTCACTTAAAAGAAAACGGTGCGTAATTTTCTGAGCGGCAGTATGGCACACGCAGTGTTAGGCAAAGTCTTATAATGTTTATGAATAGCGAAGAACGGTTAAATGAGCTAGTTTTTACACACTGTCAGGCACAAAGTTGTATCATAATCGAACACATACGAAGATCCATAATCGTGCAGGAGTTGAAGATGAGTAGATCTATTGAAGTGACTTGCCAGCTCCCGGTGATCAGCGCGATATATTTAACTCGGGCACTGTGGTTTCAAACGCCAAAGTAAAATGGAGAATAGCTTGATGATCCAGTAATTTTCTTCGGTTGCGGGAAAGTAAGTATATAGATAAATATAATATAATTCAATATAATTGAATAAGTAATTGTGCTCCTATAGAATACGTAGAACAGTTGACGTGAAAAAAACAATTGTGAAGAGAAAAAAAAACTAGTAAAAACTGCAATACTGGAAACAAATGAAAACGTATATGCACAGTGCGCAATTTTTTAAAACGTATAAAATTCAGGTCATGATTGAAGTAGTCGAAATCGGCGCAAGGCAGGAGTTGAGTATGAATGAGAAGAAACGAAATGGTGAAATCATTTTTTTTAATGAAAAGATAGAATAAATTAATAGAAGAGGAATAGTGGAATAAGAGAAGAATAAAAGAAATTGAAGTTAAATTTTGTTGAGAAAGGATAAGCTAGGGAGATGGAGGGGTAGTTTAGGGTGGGTTATTGGAGGTAGAAAATGTGGGTAGGAACTTTGTAAGGCATGGAAAATAGAATCGGGGTTTTGAAATTTAGAATTTTTGAGAAGAATTACGAAGTCGAAAACGATGTTGGGTTTTTCAGAAATGTCGTTTAAATTGAAATTAGGGTTGAAGTATTGATCAAGGTGAATAAAGCAAATTTCAGTAGTGTTAAAGAGGAGGCCTTTGTTTATGAGTTTAAGTATTTTCATGTCTTTTTCAATATTGGTGAAACTATGGTTGGAGTCTTGTATGTGTTGTCCTATGGCGGAGAATCTGTTGTATTTAATGGCGTTGATATGTTCGGAGTATCTGATATTGAAGTTGCGGCCAGTTTGTCCGATGTAGGAGGATCTGCAGTTGTTACATTTGAATTTATACACTCCGGATTTAGAAAAAGCATTAGATTTATTTAGTGATTTAGAGTTGTGTAACATATCCAAATTTCTATTGTTAGTTCTAAAAGAAATTTTCATGTTGTGTTTTTTAAAAACATTAGTTATTTTATAAGCATCTTTAGTTTTGTTATGTCTTTAGATAATGTGGTTTTACGACGGTGTTTGAATTTGTTGATGATGCGGTTTATGAAGGAATTGTTAAAGTCATTAAATTTAGCGATGCTACAGATAGTGTTCAATTCATTATTTAAATCTTTTTTAAAAATAGGGGTGTTGAAGGCACGAAAAATTAAGCTGTTATAAATAGCACGTTTATGTGCTTGAGGGTGCGAAGAGTCTTGTCGTATTGTAGTTGCTGTTTGGGTTGGTTTTCTGAATATTTTGCAAGATAAAGAAGAAGGATGTCTAGTGATAGTTAAGTCTAGAAAGTTAAGAGTTTGGTTGTGTTCAGATTCGAGGGTGAATTTAATGTTAGTCTAAGTTGTTGAGATGAAGAATTGTAGAGGCTGCATTGGTTGATTCTTCATTTAAAATTACTAATGTGTCATCGACATATCTGGCCCAAAAGAGGATGTTAGAGAAATTATTATTATTAATTTTTGTGTTTTCTAAGAAGTCAAGGTAATTTTCAGCAAGAATGCCTGAAGCTGGTGAGCCCATAGCCAAGCCATCTTGTTGATAAATGGTGTTATCAAAGGTAAAATAATTATTGTTGAGAACCAATTTTAAAATAGACATGAAGTCTTAAATTTCAAGTTTACTCAGGTTACTGAATTTGTTTAGGTTGCCGTTTATTATGGGGAATAATTTGGAAATTGGAATACTAGGGTACATGTTTACAATGTCAAAAGAATGGAGAGAAAAATTTGGTTGGATATCAAAGTTCTTTAATTTGTTGATTAGTTCAGAAGTGTTTTTGATAGATTTGTTGGATAAAAATTGATAGTTTTTTTAGTAAAAATGTTTGAATGAATTTAGAAGTATTATATAAGGGACTGGGTCTGTAATTGATTATTGGACAGATGGGAATGTTAGTTTTGTGAATTTTTGGGAGGGCTTTGGCAGTGGGTAGGCCTGGGTTCATGTTTATTAATTTAGTTTTTTCTTGATCTGTGAGGATAAAGGAAGTGTTTTTTAAAGTTTGTTTGAGTAGGCATTGGATTTTTGTGGTTGGGTCTTTTTTTACTATTGGTCAATTCCATCCTCCCATTGTAAATTTATCTAAAACAACTCTGAGTGATGATGGAAACTCAATTCCTTCGAAGGGCCTCAAACACAATTGGCCCAACCTCAACACTTTCAATGTAGCCACCAATTTAATTATTGAATCCGAAATAGCCATTAACAAAATGCCAACAGATGAACAAGATGAAATCAGATATGAAGTAAAATGACAACTTGAAAAAATCTTCATTAACAATAACAAAAACACTTCTCTTAATCATTATAATGAAAATAATAATATTAATAATTTAATTAATAATAAACTCATTTTAGATCTTAAAAAGAAAATCAATGACAATAATCTCATCCTCAGCAAATCTGATAAAGGCAACACGATTGTCGTAATGGAAAAAACTGACTACTTAGATAAAACTAAATTTTTTTTCTGTGACTCTTCTTTTTCTATAGTAAAAAAAAGACCCAACCATGAAAATCCAACGCCTACTCAAACAAACTTTAAAAACACTTCCTTTATCCTCACAGATCAAGAAAAAACTAAATTAATAAACATGAACCCAGGCCTACCCACTGCCAAAGCCCTCCCAAAAATTCACGAAACTAACATTCCCATCTGTCCAATAATCAATTACAGACCCAGTCCCTTATATAATACTTCTAAATTCATTCAAACAATTTTACTAAAAAATTATCGATTTTTATCCAACAAATCTATCAAAAACACTTCTGAACTAATCAACAAATTAAAGAACTTTAATATCCAACCAAATTTTTCTCTCCATTCTTTTGACATTGTAAACATGTACCCTAGTATTCCAATTTCAAAATTATTCCCCATAATAAACAACAACCTAAACAAATTCAGTAACCTAAGTAAACTTGAAATTCAAGACTTCATGTCTATTTTAAAATTGGTTCTCAACAATAATTATTTTACCTTTGATAACACCATTTATCAACAAGATGGCTTTGCTATGGGCTCACCAGCTTCAGGCATTCTTGCTGAAAATTACCTTGACTTCTTAGAAAACACAAAAATTAATAATAATAATTTCTCTAACATCCTCTTTTGGGCCAGATATGTTGACGACACTTTAGTAATTCACAATAGAGAAATGGGAAAGTTAATATCCACCTTTTCAATACAATATATTGCGTGAAGGTTTACATTTAAAACATAACGTTTATTTACATTTGGTACCGGTTTCGACAATGTTTGATGTCATCATCAGCCAGGACAACTATACAAAGATATATTACGTTACCTGTGACTCCTACAGTAATATTACATTGATAGTATTGAATATAAACATGAGTATAATTAAAAAGTATATACATATATAAGCTGACAGTCAGTGTGATAAAAGATTGTTTTTTATAAGGTGTACACCTTTAGTTAAAAAAGGAGAAAGTAATGAAAATGAAGTATAATAATCAGCTTTTAGTGACATATTTGTCTGTTGAACAGTAGGGTTATGTTTATGAAGGCTGTATAGCCATGTTTAACATTATAAAAGAAGTAAACACATGTTTAGTTATGAATGTTTCTACATAAAAGTATGTACAGTAAAATCTAGAAAGTATTTGAATATGGCTTGAGCTTGGACTTAATAGATTGGATGTCACAGCACGTTGATGTTGGCATATAGGATGTCCATTGATAGATTCTATGTGTAAGTTTTTGTACTCTAATTTTGTATGTGCACCGTACAGGGTACATCATTCGTATTGTGCCTTTTCCCTCACTGCCTCATATACTCCGGCTAATAATCTAATAGAATATATTGGATGGACAAATAAATATAATCATCTCCTAAAAATTCAGGACGACACGCAGGTAAGAATGAAAATAATTACATCAACTTAGGTCTGCGACCAAATAATGTTACAATTATCTGTATCTGCAAAAAAAATCGTTTGTATATTTCATCCCATCAAACATGTGCAATCATTGGTCTACACCGATATTGGCTTATTTCGGTGATTAACACATGAGAATCGTATTTTGTTATCAAACCATATATTCGTTCGCTGCACAATACCTTTCAGGGATACTTATTTCAATTAACCTTTTTTAACGTGGACTCAACTGAGAAATGCACAGCCTTTTCACCAAGTCCGTCCGCAAAACCAGTTCCGATTAATTGTAGCCAACAATAAAATAGATCTTAGAATTTATCTATTGATTATTTATAAGTACTCCATCCAATATCTCTTCCGATTATGAAATGAATAAATAACAAGAATTCCGGTTAAAATCCTTATCTCCTATTTTATTGAAAGTTCATTGTACTTGGAATGAAGTATGATTACAATTACATGTTCAGTTACACTCTTAGGAATTCCAATTCCAAATTGAAATACAATTCAATATTTTCTTATCATATTATTTTTAAAAAAAATCTACGAAATTAACATTAAAATCTTGTTTCAATATTTTTGAAATACTATTAATTCATTGAAATATTATTGAAATCTTGTAAAATATCCCCTAAACATTGTCGAGATGTCGTTGGAATGGCTGAAATACCTTGGAATATCGGTGAAATAATGTTTAAATATTCCTTAAAAATCATTGAAAAGTCACTGAAGTGACTGAAATACCTTGGAATATCGGTGAAATAATGTTTAAATATTCCTTAAAAATCATTGAAAAGTCACTGAAGTGACTGAAATACCTTGAAATATCAAGAACATTAACTAAGTATCACTCAAATATCAATTAAACATCATTAAAATATCATCTGAATTTCATTGAATATCCCTACAAAATTCGTATGTATGATCTTTGCTTTCTTTGTTTTCTCAAGTCTTCATTGTGTAATAACGATAACAATATAAGTAAGTTCCATAAATATGGTTCAAAATTACCATACAGCTATATACCGACTCAAATAAAACCGAAAACAAAATATTCTTTATACTAGGTAAACTAATTTGGTCATAAAACCATCTGAAAATAAATAGGAGTAGCCTACCATAACATACATGTGCAAACAAGCTAATCAAACACCTAGGAATGCAATACTTCCATTCGTAAATAAACATCTTTCCGCGAAATTAAGACAGAAACTGGTATCGGAAATTTACCTGTTTACAAGCAGTAGCCATTTAAGTCATGAAGACGTTTCCTCCCTCCAAACATGCGTTTGAAAGGAAATCAACTTGGGCTTAGCTTATTATGTGAGGTTCTTAAAAAAAAAAAAAATAATTTTCAATCGCAAATGCCTTGTTTTAGGATATAATTTTTGATGACCGTACACCACAAGTAGCCTGTAAGTCCATTAACCTCTTACAATCGTATGCATGTGCCATATAACCCGACTTCGTATACTGCTACATAATTCACATGACGAAAACATCAACTATAACCTAACATTAGCGTTATGTTTCTTAAATATTACCAACTGCTCAAATCTAGTCGTATTTCACCAAATACGCATTCTATCAATAACAATTCCTCATTACTTATACACTTCCGTATATCCATTATTTTAGCCTATAATCTCTTAAGATCATCGATCATAACAACGATTCCACCTAACAAAATCATTCGTTGCTTCACATATGGTGCAGTATACGTATATTCTATTCACATAATATCACATATCATGGGTTTACGGTATTCCGTAACACAAGCAATCACATATCCCCAGCAAAAGAACGCATGTGTTAATATTTCAGGTTTTACTTACTTTTGGTGTCAAGTTATCGTCAAATTAAGTTCTATTAATCTAGAAGACGGTCTTATACCATTCTGCATTGCACTGGAATTGAATTACACAATGAAAGGCATAAATCTTCAGAATCACATTGATAACGTCGGTTTTCAAAGCTTCACATAAAATAAACAAGCATTCCTACTCATTGATTATAGATTTGAAACGTCAAAGACTACCTAACTCCATATCCTGAATAAGTTATATGGATTCCTTTTTAATGACCCTACTCATGGAACTTTTATCTTGAAGAATTAAACATTAACCATACTACAATCATATATATAAGTAGTCATTTACTATCGTTCATCCAAATATAAGTAGTTTAACGACGAAAATTTAAATATATGGAACTTGACTTATCTTGCTCTCGTTATTCGACTGGGATGGTCTTCATTCTGGATCTCCCTTGGCTCCAGACTCGAGTTGCGGTTCACGTCATCGTTGGTTACTGGTGACTGGCCTCGGGTGTGGGTGATGACGGCTGGCAAGGGCTCCCACCGGATTGTGATCCCATCCTTCTGGTTTATTCAGCCATAATATCTCCGTCGATTACGTGCGATGGAAACATAATGAAGGATAGCATTAGATGCATTCTCCAGACAGGAAATAAATAATTTTGAATATATTTTATCTATCTAGTAAATTATTCGTCAAGATGCAATATTTAGCGCAATACTTTAAGTATTTCTTGATTGTCGCTAGCTTAAACAATAAGCTGCCGATCTCTAAATCTTCTTTAAGATTTCAGCTATGAGTTCGTATTGGCAACTATTACGGGGCGATGTCTTCCTCTTTCCTTTCACTTCTTTCACGCCCGATGCTTTTAATTCGTATTTATGGTTTTTATACCGCCGTAATTATACTATTAGCAATTCTCTTCTCCGATTTCAACCTCTTCTTTTCTTGAATACCAATTCTTGCTTACAGTTTCGTTCCGATGATCAATACGATTTTTTTTAAAGTGTCGTCTTTTTTTACTCGGGACAACAATCTGATTCTTTTACTCACGGCCATTTGGATTCCTTAGGTCCGATCGTCGCAATATTAACTCATGGCCTACTTGACTGGTTATATCTGCATTTTCTCTTTAGAATATGCTCTTTCATTATATAACCTCCGTCATTTTTATCGCGATGCATGGCAAGTATTAGGGATATAACTCCCACTCATGACGCAAATCGGGCAATGAAATGGTACATATGTTTATATCATATTAGTGGATAGAGCATTTTGGATTAAGTGCAGTTCTGTTGTGACGGTATTGATGAGATTCTTGTGCTTTCAGTTGCGAGTACACAGGTTGTTCGAGAAAGATCTTGAACCAAGACGGAACCTATAAGAAAATTAGTAATTTTAAATGAGGAATCAACCAACGCAGCCTCTACACTTCTTCATCTCAACGACATAAACTAACATTAAATTCACCCTCGAATCAGAACACAACCAAACTCTTAATTTTGTAGACTTAACTATCACTAGACATCCTTCTTTATCTTACAAAATATTCAGAAAACCAACCCAAACAGCAACCACAATACGACAAGACTCTTCGCACCCTCAAGCACATAAAAGTGCTACTTATAACAGCTTAATCTTTCGTGCCTTCAACACCCCTATGTCTAAAAAAGATTTAAATAATGAATTGAACAGGATCCGTAACATTGCTAAATTCAATGGCTTTAACAATTCCTTCATAAAGTGCATCATCAACAAATTCAAACACCGTCCTAAAACCACGTTATCTAAAGACATAACAAAACCAAAGATGCTTATAAAATATCTAATGTTTTTAAAAACACATCATGAAAATTTCTTTTAGAACTAACAATAGAAATTTGGATATTTTACACAACTCTAAATCACTAAATAAATCTAATGCTTTTTCTAAATCCGGAGTGTATAGATTCAAATGTAACAACTGCAGCTCCTCCTACATCGGACAAACTGGCCGCAACTTCAATATCAGATACTTCGAACATATCAACGCCATAAAATACAACAGATTATCCGCCATAGGACAACACATACAAGACTCCAACCATAGTTTCACCAATATTGGAAAAGACATGAAAATACTTAAAATTGGTTTATTCACCTTGATCAATACTTCAACCCTAATTTCTATTTAAACGACATTTCTGAAAAACCCAACATCCTTTTCGACTTCGTAATTCTTCTTCTCAAAAATTCTAAATTTCAAAACCCCAATTCTATTTTCCATGCCTTACAAAGTTCCTACCCACATTTTCTACCTCCAATAATCCTCCCTAAACTACCCCTCCTTCATCTATCTCCCCATCTTATCCTTCCTCAACACCATTTAATTTCAGTTTCTTTTAATCTTATCTTATTCCACTATTCCTCTTGCTCTATTAATTTATTCTATCTTTTCATAAAATAAAATAAATTCCCACCTTCATTTCGGTTCTTCTCATTCATACTCAACTCCTGCCTTGCGCCGATTTCGACTACTTCAATCATGACCTGAATTTTTTATGTTTTAAAAAATTGCGCACTGTGCACTGTGTATTGCACTTTTTACTATATTTTTTTCTCTTCACAATTGTTGTTTTCACGTCAACTGTTCTAAGTATTCTATAGGAGCACAATTACTTATTCAATTATATTGAATTATATTATATTTATCTATATACTTACTTTCCCGCAACCGAAGAAAATTACTGGATCATCAAGCTATTCTCCATTTTACTTTGGCGTTTGAAACCACAGTGCCTGAGTTAAATATATCGCGCTGATCACCGGGAGCTGGCAAGTCACTTCAACAGATCTACTCGTCTTCAACTCCTGCACGATTATGGATCTTCGTATGTGTTCGATTATGATACAACTTTGTGCCTGACAGTGTGTAAAAACTAGCTCATTTAACCGTTCTTCGCTATTCATAAACATTATAAGACTTTGCTTAACACTGCGTGTGCCATACTGCCGCTCAGAAAATTACGCAACATTTTCTTTTAAGTGACATATTTTATCGCCTCTTCTACTGATCCGGAGTGTACTTGATCTTTTATCTCCTTTTCCTATGCATTGTTTTTCATGTTTTAATCGGCTGATGACCTGGACTAGGGTCGAAACCGGTACCACATCTACTTATTATTAAATAAGAATGTAATTCACTGCGTTTCTTATTCTTTTGTATTGAATAGGTTGAATCTCTATCAATTATTTCAATTTTAACTGTAATATTCTTCAATACGGAACAATGAAATTTTTAACTTTAAATAGGTAATAAATTTCATATTATTCCGTACTGAAGAGCAATATAATGTAAAAAAAAAAGCTATTCAGTACTATTTATAGTAACCAGTTTCAGTCTTGATAGAGACCATAATCGGTGATGAAGCTTGTTGTTTAAAAGGGCCTGACATCGAGGTCATCGGCCCCTAATGGTACGAAATGAAATGACGAAGTGAAATTTCAAAATCATCCACTGACCAAAATAAAAAAGTCATGAAGAATGAATGAATGGACATGAATTTAAAACAATCTGTGGATCCAACTCAAGAAACTATCATAGATAATAGTATTACTGACCAAGGGACCACTTCTAAAGCACAACCCTAAATCGAATGTTAAAGGGGTCCAAAATCCATGTCAAAGGCCCTTCCGAATGGTACTTATCACTAGTAAAGTAGAACCATGGTATGTGTCTAATCAAAAGGAGCACACATGATGGTATCGTACGTCTTACAGGTAACGCAGACCCACGGTGTTGCTCATATATTGGCACTAATCACAGGCAATGCCCAGACCCGTGGTGTTGCTCACATGGGTACGACTCACGGGTACTGGAAACCCACAGCCTCTGCTGCTACTAAGCACAAAAGCTATTTCGTACCTAATATAGTGATACTACTCGCAAACAAAGGCAACCCATGGTGTTCCCCGCATGATGGTACTAATCATAAGTAGTTTCATGGATCCCTTGGTTGCCCCTTTTAATTGCCTCTCACGACAGCCAAGGGATACCGTGGGTATATTTTCCTTCTGCGCCTCCCACCCACAGGGGGTAGAGAGAGAGAAGAAGGAAAAAGAAGGGATCCGTCACTTCGAAAAATGAAGCAACAGACGAAGAAAGGCAAGGGCCACAAAGGGCGTGAAAATGAAAGACTCCCTAGGCCTCGAATGCTGTAATACCGTCCGTGTCGGAAAAGAACAAGAGTTGACCAAGGGAGGTCAGAGAGGATAGACGAAAGTGAGGAGCCTGGCACAAATAAGTGGAAGCAATGCCAAGATTTGGCTAAGGGCCCCGTGGTCGCCAATCCACACTCCCAAGTTGAGAGGCTCTTGGGCCCCTTTTAGTTGCCTTTTATGACAGACAGGGGATTCATGTATTCTACATGTGCGTCCCCCACCCGCAGGGGGTAGTGTGTTTGGTCCGCCGGCAAGCCGGTTAGGACCCCCCTATCCGCCACCTGGGAGTATCACCTCTGCCCCAGCTACGCCAGCGTAGTAGCTTCGTGGAGAGACCAAAATCAGTCAAAATCATTAAAGTTAAGGCAAGACATGAATTATAATCGATAACATTTATGAAATAAGTGCGGGTGTTGATATTCGGTGCAGGACAAGTAAAGAATTGAGTGTCAAACACTCATCAAGATCACAAGTTTTGTGGAAGTTCTCAAACTTTTCTTCCAATTTGAAGAATGCACTTCACAAAAGACCCACTGAAACACTTAAAATACTAGCACTTGCAGAATCTTTCTGAATTCAGTTCAGCTGAAACTAGTTTCACGAAATGCACTAAGAAAAACAAACAGAAATTAGAATCACACGCACTACCTTGTGGCACTGAAGAAAAACGAATATGTAACTTTTAGGTTACAATAAATACTTTTTGTTTCAGGCGAGACAGATCGGTGCACTCTGCGAGGATGATTTGAAGCATCAACTGCAAACTCAGGCTCCACCGATGTAAAATCTGCAGGAAGGCATTCACCCAATCAAGTCGTCTCAAAGCCCACCTCTTCATTCAACGAGTAAACAGTCTGAATGTACAATTTGTGGAAGTACTAGTACGCACTCCGTGAGTAGACCATTCCATTGTACGATTTGCCAGTGAACTTTCAAAACAAAATGAAAAACGTTTTAGGACTCTTAAAGCACAAAATATGTTAAATGCCTGCCAACTTTGTGACTTACACGCGAGTTAAGTATGTGAAATTGTATCGGAAACGGAAGATTGACAGTTTTTTTGCTTTACGTCGCACCGACACAGATAGGTCTTACGGTGACGATGGTACAGGAAAGGCCTAGGAATAGGAAGGAAGCGGCCGTGGACTTAAGTAAGGTACAGCCCCAGCATTTGCCTGGTGTAAAGATGGGAAAAAACAGAAAACCATCTTCAGGGCTGCCGACAGTGGGAATCGAACCCACTATCTCACGGATGCGAGCTCACAGCTAACAATGTGTAAATATTTTCATCCTATGTTTACCACTTTTGTCAGTAATTTCATATAAAGTTTAAATATTGTTATCCTTTTATTTAGTTTAATTTAGAGAAAATTTTTCTCATAATACTGTATTTATTTACAAGGGAACATGGAAAAATGCACTAACTGGTTTTTACATTCATGAAAAGTAATCATTTATAATAGCTCGCCGAATGGCATTTCCTGCTATATTTTCTTCGCGATTCATCACAAATTGAATGTTTTTCTTGTTATTGAACAAGTCTCTTTCTTCATACATATCGCCTGCATCCAGAGCAAAATTGTGGAGGACTGCCGTACCTACTGTTGCGTTGCCGCATGCTGTAGGCATGAAGCGCATTTCCTTTTCGAGGATTTGGAATTTTTTTTTCCATACTCCAAAAGTGCGTTCCACAACATTGCGGTTTTTTGCATGAACAGTGTTGTACCGGTGTTCAGCGGATGTAATTGGTTATAGGAGTGGTGTCAGGCATAACCCTTATCTCCCATTGAAACGGCTTTTTACTGCCGGGAGTGTCCGAGGACATGTTCGGCTCACCAGGCGCAGGTCTTTTGATTTGACGCCCATAGGCGACCGGCGCGTCGTGGTGGTCATTATGATGATGATGATGATGATGATGATGATGAAGACGATACATACACCCAGCCCCCGTGCCAGCAAAATTAACCAATTAAGGTTAAAATTCCCAACCCTGCCGGGAATCAAACCCAGGACCCCTGTGACCAAAGGACAGCGTGCTAACCATTTAGCCATGGAGTCGGACAGGAATTGAACAGGACAGACAATACAATGAAAAGTGTGGGACACCACGAGCTTCAGGACGATAAAAATAATAAGTTGAGAGGTAAAGGATTTCCCCTAAGAAAACCCTTAAGATTTCTGCAAAAAGGTAGTTATGAAAAAGTCAGAGGTTAAATAATCTCTGGCAGGATATAAAAGAAGTAAGAAAAACACCTTGAAGAAGGAATGAAAGATTGCTGTATCTTCATCATTCTTAGACAGCTGCATTGAATAATAATAATAATAATAATAATAATAATAATAATAATAATAATAATAATAATAATAACAGCCAGAAAACATCTTGAGGCAACCTCTGAGGCTCAATACCTTAGTTGTAACTATGAGATTGACAAAGATCAATCTCCCCATTATCTTCAACTTACTAGCATGGTGGCAACGTCAGTTAATGATACTACTACCCCAGGCCCTAGTATTCATACTAGATTTTCTCGGTCAACGGATTCTGAGGGACCGAGAACATCATGCGGGAATGTATCGGAGCTTCCCAAATCTCTTCGCCCAGAGGAAAAACATTTTATTGGCACTTTAAACATCAACACGCTTCGTAAAATTGGAAAGTTGAAGCACTTAACAGACACATTAGACCAACTCAACATCCGAATTCTGGCACTCCAAGAAACTAGCTACAGTGACGAAAGTCATTTTGAATCAGGAAACTATAGAATTTATAAACGTAACCAGCTACCCTCCTCCCTAACAAAATATTACAATTTGGCACTGGTTTTGCAGTGAGAAAAAAATATCACAAATTCGGTATTATACCTTTCATCTCCTTCTGAAAGAATTTTGCTAATGGCAATCAAATCAGGAAACAAAGTACCCTAATCAATGCACATGCACCTACAAACAATTATAATCAAAAAGACCCACAGAAGGTAGATGACTTCTGGGAATTACTAGAAGATACAGCCAAAATTCCAAACCATCATGTCAAAATTCTGCTGGTGGTCTTCAATGCACAAATTGGCAAAGAGAAGAAATTTAGGACCACTGTAGGACTTTACCCTGCTCACAAAAGAACCAATAAAAATGGAGAACGTTTAATTGGCTTCTGCGAGAAATTCGATCTAAAATTGATGTCAACCCATTTCCTGGCACTTCCACAAAAGAAAATGACATGGAGATCCCCGAACATGCATTTAGGAGAATTTCAACTGGACCATGTGGCTATTTTCAAGAAAAACCAAAAATAAATTATGAACGTTAAAGTCAAAAAGGGAATTATTGACTCCGACCACCACCTATCTCTTGTTAAAGTAAAGTTTCAACCCAACAGGAAGAAAACCAAAACAATCAGAATCCAGTATTCGGGAGATAGTAGGTTCGAACCCCACTGTCGGCAGCCCTGAAAATGGTTTTCCGTGGTTCCCCATTTTCACACCAGGCAAATGCTGGGGCTGTACCTTAATTAAGGCCACGGCCGCTTCCTCCCCACTCCTAGCCCTTCCTTGTCCCATCGTCGCCATAAGACCTATCTGTGTCGGTGCGACGTAAAGCAACTAGCAAAAAAAAAAAAATCAGAAACCCAAGAATCGACCCTGAATTTCTGAGACAGAACTCGGACAATTTCCTTGCGAATATCTCCAACGATGCTCCTTCAAACTGGCTAGAACTCAAGGACACACTCTTGAAAGCTTCACAAAACATCAGCAACCCCCCAAGGAAATGCAAACACAGGTGGTGGAATGACACCTGTGACAAGGCCATAGAAGTCAGAATTAGGTCCTGGCTAAACTGGAGTTCCCATAAAACTGATCAAAATCGTGAAGAATTCTTCAAAACACAGAAACAAACCTCAAAAATCATCAGATATGAAAAACGAAAATATGATCAAAACAGACTGGCAGAAATCGAAGAAGATTTCAAGAAAAACAATACACGGAACTTCTACAGAACATTCAGAGAAGAATTATCCAATTACCAGGCACCTAGTCTCTGTTTCAAACGTACAGATGGGACTTTGGAAACAAGTATTAAGGAAAATTGTGAACTCGTAGCAAACCATTTCATGGGCCTTTTTAAACTGTGAATCTCCGAAAGAACAATTCACCTATGAAAAACCAACACCTGATCCAGATTCAGAACCCCCCCACATTACAAGAAGTCAAACAAATAATCAGAGATTTAAAAGACAACAAAGCACCAGGAGAAGATGGAATAATCGCTGAAATGTTGAAAATTGGTGGTGACAAACTGGCCCAGACTATTCAAAAAATCTTACGGGACATCTGGTTTTCTGAAGAAATTCCGGAGGATTGGAAATGTGCATTGATTCACCCACTTCACAAGAAAGGAGACAAATCAGATATTAATAACTACAGAGGAATTTCTCTCCTCTTACTTGTATATAAAATATTCTCTAAAGCTCTACTTAATAGATTAGAAAAACAAACAGACCACCTGATCGGAGATTATCAGGCTGGATTCCGAAAAGGGAGATCCTGCGCAGAACGAATCCTAAACCTAAAAACCATACTACACATTCGCAAAACCAAACAAACAGTAATCACCTTTGTTGACTTCAAAAAGGCGTATGATTCCATAAATCGGCAGACCCTGTTCAACATACTAGAGGAATTTCAAGTCGACCGGAAAACGAGGGAATTGATTAAACAAACTCTGACCAACACAACATCAAAAGTTAAGTTCTTGGGAAAAATTTCTGAACCGTTCGAAATCAGAACTGGTGTCCAACAGGGAGATTGATTATCCCGACTACTATTCAATTTAGTTTTGGAAAAAGTGATTTGTGAATGGAGAAAAGAAACTAAAGGTATAAACATTGGCAGACTTCTTAAAGACAAAATTCACCTTGATTGCTTAGCTTTCGCAGATGACCTTGCGATCCTTTCGAACAACAGACAAGAAGCAATCCACTCCATAGAAAAATAGCATGAAATAGCCGCAAAAACCGGACTTCGAATTTCATTTGAAAAGATGCACTTTATGGAAGGAACTAAATCAAGATTCGACAATCGACCATTAATCACCAAATATGGAATATTTTCCCCAAGTAGACAAATTCAAGTATCTAGGTGAAATTATTCAGCCAGCAGGGTTAAATCAGGAATCTAACAAAAAAAGAACTGCTAAACTGCAAAAGGCTTACAAAATCACATGGAACAGATACAACAAAAGATGTATATCAAAAACTGCAAAATTACGACACTACAATACAGTTATCAAACCAGATGCACTTTATGCATCTGAAACACTGATCATTGGCGGCAGGTCACAAATGAAAAGCATTGAGAAACAAGAGAGGAAAATTCTCAGAAAAATCCTAGGACCAAAGTTCGAAAATGGAATTTGGATGAAAAAGAAACCACACGAAATTTTTGAATTCACAGAAAAAATCACAGATACCATCAGAAAGAGACGACTACAATTCTACGGACACCTACACAGAATGGATAACAACAGGCTGACAAAGAAAATTCTAAATCTAGCTCTAACCCTGAAAATCCACAACAATTGGTTAGCAGAAATTCATGAAGATCTACAAGAAATGGGTATTGAGGACGAAACTATTCAAGATAGAATGAAATTTAGAAGCTTAGTAAACAAACATAAATTTGCAGAGAAACCAACAAGAAAAAATACAGGCTGGACAGAAACACGCAGAAAGGAACACAGTGAAAAAGTGAAGAGATATTGGGAAGAAAAGAAGAAGAAACATAGTGCAAAATAAGTTCAAACGTGCTCCACAGTTGGTCACAACGAATCAAAAAAAAATTTATAATAATCACCATCATCATCATCATCATCAAAGCTCGGATGTTTAGGTAGTATTAGGTTAGAACGCAAGCTAATTTGGCTAGTAAGAAGTGCCGTCTAGTCCGCACATCCGTGAAGTAGCAAGAATAACGCAACTTCTAAGGATTCTAATATTAATATTATTGGGTTTACGTCCCACTACCCACATTTTTATGGTTTTTGGAGATGAAGCACAGGATGGGCACCTAATATTTATGCAAACCTCATAGCAGACCTGTTGTCTGGGCTACAGTATACTTGTTACTTGCCTCAGTAAGTTTGCATTCCAACCAAGAAATGCCTAAAACATCTGGGTTCTAAAAATAAGTTTGCTCCGTAAAATTTCCTCTTTCATTTTCAAATTTAAAAAGTAAAACTGTTAGCAACTATTCACTCAACGTTTTGGTTGATTTCACAATATTCACAGGTGCATTTCGTAAGTTAATGTTCCCATTCTATTCGAACAGTTGCAGCAGAGCAACATGTGGCCAACATGTTACCGTCTTCGTCTTGTTGTTAAATGCTCGTTCTCCTGGTTGGCAAACAAAATAATAGTCCGATTATGATTTTTGTGACAGTCCCTGCATCTTGTGTTCAACAGCCAAATGGGTACAACATTATACACGCAAATAACCAAGTGCCTTTCTTAAACAAGAACCTGTGCAGGTGTGAGCTTTATTGAGGATAACGTTACCAACCTTGTGATACTTGAATCCTGTTATACTCAGCATTGTGCTTGGCATTTCGCTACAGTGACGGGCACAACTCAAGTCTGTCTGACCATTGATTTCCTTCAATTGTGATGTACTTTAGAATTACATTCCTTGATATGCTAGCACGTTTACATGCCATTTCGTCAATGTACATTTTCCTTCACGAAATGAATACTACTGACCAAAATGTGTAAACATTCTGAGGAGGAAGAGGATTCCTGATAGAGGTGATGATAGTAGTTTTAGCAACGACAGTGCAACTCCGCTCATGCATTTTCATTTCATTTTCAATGTTACTGGTCTTATCATTTGGAGTAAACAAAAGACTGAAGAGTTTATGTGAATGAGAAAATGTTAATTAGAATTTGTTTTGAAAATTATTTGTAATAGGCTTTTTTTATGCAATTTAGGGAAGCCTCAAGATAAAACCTTATTTTGTTTAACCATCAAAAGAGACATTATGAACTGGTAATCATTATGAAGATGATTCGATCTGTTGATTTGCAAGGATTTGTAATATTGTGTATTTTGTAATATGATGAAACTGGCACGTGGAGGAAGTAGGTGATTCAATTCTACTTGCATCACAGTTTAGGAACTGGACATACAGGGTCATGCAATTGGATTGGTTAGAATAACTATGTTTCCAAATAGCAAAAATTGGAATTTAGAGAAATTCGGTGTCCTATTGGTTACGGCCTTCTGTCGGCTTCCCGTGCGGGATGCGTGTCCTCCCTCCAGGAGTCCCCAGCCTATCTTTGTAAGTGCTATTTCTTTTATGTTTGGTATTACTGAATTGTTTCTAGTGTTTCGACAGACCAACAAACTATGTTAAGCCTCGTGTTTTACTTCCATCTTGATCATGTCTTTGTTTTGGTTTATTTCATTTTTTATTTTAATATATTTGAGCTAAACGGTGAACATCATCTTCCCCATAACGTCATACCTTCACGTTCCACAATCTTTTCTGTAGCTGTTGTAAGTTATGATTACCTCGTGTATGGTTTGATTTTGCATGTTCGACAAGTTAACCGTCTCATTTCCAAAGCTTAGATGTGAAACACCACTACACTGGTATTTTCCTATATTCCCCATATTTTTTTTTACAAGCGAATGGACCACTAAGGATCACGCTACAACTTCATTTCTTTCTCTTCTTGCGGAGTTTTCTCTGTGTCCAATACTCCTTCATGCGTTCGCTGGCCTGATTCCGTTGCTCATCTGTCCAGGCTCTTCCGGTCTTCCTAGAACACCTTCCAAATTCTTCAGTCTGTTCCTAAACATATTCCTTTCTAACAGCTGGTCTTCCAAGATGCTTAACCTTTCCATACCCTTCTTCGTTTCCTTAATCCATGTGCATTCATTCTGTAGAGATGTCCAAGAAACGCCAGCCTTCTTTTCTTCATCGTCTCTGAGATTCTTTCCACCTTCTGGTAAACTTCTTTCTTGCTCCGAAGTTTCCATCCGCTTTCAGTTTGGACAGCTCCCATAACTTTTCTGAGGATTCTTCTTTCCAGGACCTCTAGCTTCTCCAGCTTGTAGTTCATGGACAGGCATTCACTGGCATACAGGAATTCTGTTTTGACCACAGTGCTGTAATTTTTAATTTGGAATTCCAGGATAAGCACTTCTTATTGTAGATGGTTTTTTGTCAAGCCGTATGCTCTCCATTTTTGAGATCCGATCTTCCACTGCAGCTTTTTCTAGTCCATTCTCCTGTATCGTCTCACCAAGGTACTTTAACTTCTTGACCCTTTCTATCCATCCTATCTCTGTTTCCAGGAATTTTGGTCCATCTTTGATGTTCGTCATGAATTTGGTCTTTTCTGCTGAGATCATAAGTCCTGTTTGGCTGGCGATTCTTTCCAAGAGGTTAATCTGGATGGTTGCGACCTCTGGACTTTCTGATAGTATAGCAAAGTCGTCAGCAAAAGCCAAGCAGTTGACTTAAATCCAACCTGATTTTCTCCCGAGACAGAATTACTTTGGAAGTAATTTACTCTCTTATGGAAGTCGCCGAATGCTGAGTTCAAGAGTACTTTACTACAGAAGTAGAACTTACTCTTGATGTTCAAGTTCTGAGTTCCATATTCTCACTATCTTTTCTAGGACACAGCTGAATAGGAGTGGGGATAGTCCATCCCCTTGCTTCATGCCTGTCTTGATTTCAAATGATTGAGAGAGATGCCCGAAGAATTTTCTTGGAGGTTGTGCCTGTTGGGGTCTCTTTGGTTATATTTGCCAGTTTGGTTTTGACTCCATATTATTATTATTATTATTATTATTATTATTATTATTATTATTATTGGTTTTATTATAATTTTTATTATTTGTGTAGACATCCGATAGGTGCTACATAAATCATGCTCCAAGTTCGCTGCAACAGCACTATTGCCCCATATTCGTGCATCGTCCGTAGAACCAGGCCATCAGCAAACAATATTCATGATCTTCGTACTTGCATCACAAATAACTTGTGTGTTTAGAGAAAAATACCCTTTCCAATTTCTGAAAAGTTTGCCATTGACACCAGGGCACAAAATCGGAACATGCGTACAGTCAATTGCACTCACGATGTGTGAGAAACCTGTCAACATGATGAAGAATTTCCTTTTATTTTCAGAAAATTCATCGTCATTTGCAGGCATATTTATGTACCTCCCTCTTAACCTCGCTACTGCTCTAACCACACGATGAAAGATACGGCCGGCAGTTGTGTAGTGAACGTGTCACATGTGAACAATGTAGTGGAAGTGGAAAGTGTTTATTGAAGACTATTTTGTAAAGTGTGGTAATATGTTTTATTTGTAACGACCTAACCTGTACAGTGTAATATTTGTAACATTTGTATTTGTACATAGTGGGTTTCAGTTCTGTACTTACTGGAAGTATCTAGAAAATTGTTAGATGAATTTTTGAACAGGGTGTGTTGCCTTTTGTTGGTTATGTGTTCTAGAAGGCATTTTCTAACTATTCTGGAAATGGAAGATTCGCGAACGTGCGTATTCAAGAAGCTTAGTTAAAGTTCGCGACGGGAGTAGGAATTGTGATTGTGAATCTGGGTGACGATAGGCGGTCTCATACATTCTGATTGGTTACTCCAAGGCCAGGGTTTATATATAGAGAGAGAGCGAGGCAGCGTTCGTGATAATTCGGTCTGTCTTGTCTTGTCTTGGCCTGGTCTGCCTGTCTGAAGTTTTACGTCGTGTGCGACGCCTCGCACTTTTGAATTCTATTCCGGCTAAAATTTCCGTAATGTTCGGTTGCTATTTTGTATAGGAGTCTGCCCTAACCTAACCTAGATTCGTCAAAGTAATTATTTATGACGCCTTAGCTTTTCAGCTGGGCTTGCCTGTTTGTTTTCGAGGAATTCCCATTTCTTGTTTCACTAAATATGTAGATTGTAGTTTAATATATGTACCTTGCGGTTTGCCTCTGGTAGTTCAGTGTTACTTGATGTACGCTAGAGTTTTGGAGAGTACGTTTACTTCACTGTAAACTGCATTGTACAACTGGATTTGTAACTAGATAGTTGGTTGGAAATATTGAACTTGTACGAAGGTATTATCAAAGATCCTCTAAGTTATCGTATCACAGAGAATATAGTTCGTAAGTTGCAAGTTGGTGGATTTTGTTCGGAATGTATTTGTAAAATTTCACTTGTAAATAATATTTTTTCAAAATTAAGGATTGATTATTTCGGAATCTGCAATCTAAGCCATGTCCATGCCCCCGGTAGGTCGTAGTTCCTTCCACCTTCCTGGTTTATTGTCCACTAGTGGGCCCTACTGATATTTACGTATTATGTTGTTGTTGGCGGAGATCCGCGTAGTCCAGCTGATGTTTCGCTGAGTGTGGAGTGTTTTCTGATATTGTGTAGTTGCTCTTACCTCCCCCCTTTATTGTGTTTTGTGTAACCACTGTAGTAGCGGTTACAAACGTATACTAACTGAAATGTTCCAGCATGAAACACTCATACAATAACTGTAATTTGGGAGATAGTTGAAATTCTGTCTGAGTTTTGTTGTAAATGATCTACAAGTAGATTTAGAGGGAAAGTAAAGGATTCCTTCCTAAGGCCAAAACATTCTTTAAACTCTCTCTAGCCTGTACGCACAATTGCATTCCCATCGTTTTCTTCGCCAAGATGGTCAATATAATCCAAGTAATCCATAACCAGGTTTGAAAGGTCTTCCTCTCGTGTACGATACGGTATTCAATTAGTCAGCAAGTCTGATCCTAGCTTACTCCACTCACGACACGACAGTGTTCTTCAACATTTTGCTCTTGTAAATATTTAGTCCAAGAGTATCTCAAAGGACTAAAATACTTTGGAAGTAATTTACTCTCGTATGGAAGTCGCCGAATGCTGAGTTCAAGAGTACTTTACTACAGAAGTAGAACTTACTCTGGGATGGTGAACACCACCCTAAGTATGTTAATATTAAATCTTTTAATTATAAATCAGGTGCCTGATTTAACCTTGAGGAGGTACAAATGACTGAAGATGCCTTCAATGCAAGGCGAAACATGTCTCGCATTTCATAAGGTAATAAGGATCAAATCTTAATCGTAGAAGACTATAATGTATTGAATAGGTCTCTAAAAATAAATTAATTAACATCCTACAAGTATACCCCGGCTTGACGAAAATAATACTTCTGGGCTTGTGACAAATTTCGGTGAATAGTCCTGTACTATCAACACAGATCAACAATGCACAACAGTGACCTTACTGTCCTTCGAAATAGTCCCCTCCCATAACTATGCACTGCTGAGATCGGCAATACATGTCCTGGAAACTTTGCAAGAAGTCTTCCTTTGGAATAGTGTTCAAAAGCCTTGTCATGTTCCGCTGGATGTCAGGAATATTGTCAAATCTCTTTCCTTTCAAAGCGAGTTTTGATGCACGAGTTTTCGGCTCTGACCTTTTTCCGACGAGGGGATCCTGGTGAGCGCTGTCACGGATTTCGGATATGTATCGTAGTGTACTTAGACATTCATCAAGTTACCTTTTGATCAAAACTAATTATCATGATTATTTCGGAACATCGGAATTGAACTGGAAGAATTTTATACTGCAAGTTCATTTCTGTACGGATCTGCCACTGTAGCGCTAGCATTTAGTAAGCATGCTGTCGTGATTGTACTGCCATCTAGCAGCAATCTCCACACTTAACTCAGCTTCCTTTTTCTGCATGCGTTAACGACAATCGAGTGATTGGCAATTATCATTACGATTTGAATTGTACAAGAAGGATTAACTCTCGCTATTGCGGCTGGACTTTTGGAATATATTTGAGCAGAAGGAGGAAAAATGTTAACCTTTGATCCGGGGTGATTGTATCACCAAATGGCGATACGCCAAATTTCTTTGATTTTTTCCCCTTTCCTTTCCTTTTCATCATGGATATCTGTAAGTAGCATTTTTGTTCTTGTTGGTCCCGGAACTACCATGAAGTGACAAGCCATAACGACGACTGATTGTTACTAAATGGTTTTGGAATATATTCATCTAAATCGTGTTATGTAAACTGTCATTAACTCCGAAAGTAAGAAACTATTTGGACAAAAGGAATCAGTAATTTAAGGTTATCTTGTTGAGAAATAATTACAGTACCAGTATTTGGTGGGGGTTCGATGTAATGATTTGTAGGGTTATTTGGTTTGATAATTATTCTCAGCATGTTTTCTTAAAGGTAATTCATACATCAAAAGATGTTTTAGTAACAAATATGTGTCCTGCTCTACATTTAAAAATAAGAATCCTTATCACTTATGTCTGGGGTAATTCAACCAGTTATATCTTAAATATCCTACTATCCGTACTAAAGTGTGAAATAAGGTGAATGTAAGGGTTGAAAATTGTCTCTGATGACTAGTTCTGTCTCGGGTAGGGAACTGTTCGGGGAGCCGCCATTTGGTTTTTCTGGTCACGTTACCTCGTTGCTATGGTGACATTCATAACCTTATGTGTGGGTGTATGCTGTGTTTGACTTGACATTTAAATGCTCTGACATTTGTTTAATTCTGACATCCAACTTGCGGTAATGGTGTTATGTTACTTTTTGATGTTTGACGTGGGACTGGTGATGTGACTTCGTAATTTGCGTTACGCGGTGGTTAATGTTTTAAATATCTGACTCTGTAAAAGTGTTTTCTTTTTGGGATGATTCTTCGTGTATATTTTTCACGTAAATGTTTATTCTTATTTTGCGTTCCTGATGGAACTTGTGATCGGTGACTTAGCTTATCCGAATTACATTTAGTTTAATTTTGAGGTAGTCAGAAGAAACTCTTTTCTGCTCCATTATTATTTTGTAACTAACCTAAGATCTCGGAGTTGGGATTCTCATAAGTACTCTGTTTCTTCACTTTTGTTTAAACATTGATAATTTGCTCAAGGAACTGAATCGCGAAAACAGACTTACTTAATTTTAACCCTGGTCAAAGTTTAATGACCTATTATTCTTGGCTTAAATTAATTTTTTTAACTTCTTCTTAGGGACTTGTAATTTTGTCATTTCATTTCTTATCTTTACATTAAAGTCTCTGTTCAACTTGAAACTGGTTTTTATTTTAGTCAGTAACATTTATTTATCACTTAATCCACCTAACCTCGGTGGGCTCTGGTAACTACGACCTTCGGTTGGGAACATTTCGATAATTGCTTGTCTAATTTAATTTTCCCTGGTCGTGCAACTACTGTCGTGTAATACCTCACTTGTCAGTACGTGACAGTATTTTGGTAGAGTTCGCGTGGTTGTTTTGTTTTGTTTGCATTTTAATTTTCCCTGGAATTCTATTTCCCTTTTAGTAAACTGTTGGAGGTCATTTTTACCTGTCTTTAAAATTATTGTATACTGACTAAATAAAATTAAATGTGTTAAGTGCATTGAACTGTAAAAGGTTGAGACTATAATACTGTATGTTTCTGTTTAATGTTCATTTAATCATCTTGCTGCTGTGTGAGGTATCCGAGCATTGCCTGGGAGCTTGGCTGTGCTATACTGCTGCTTGGGAGTGAACTGGCGAGTTATTTGATCTGATTTTATTTAACTTTTCTATTACTAGTACCTTATTAATTTAAGTTGTGAAATTGGTTATCAAGGAAAAAGATCTGAGAACATCTCATTCTTTTCTGCCCTGGTGTGCATCTGCATCTCGGTGTCTTGTTATTTATTTTTGGGCATAATAATTTTATGAGTTTTGCGTGCTCAATTTGCCCGCGAAGGAAGTGTTATCTGATCTCTAGTTGTTTCTTTTATCCCTAGAGCTTGTTGTAAGTTGCTCTAGTTCTCTGATTTGCTGTTGTGCAGTCATTAAACACCGCGGTGAAATATTCGGAATTTGAAAAGTAGATAAAATTTCTACTTGGAAATAATTTGGTAAAAGGAAGTTCTTGCACCCAGTGTAATCTGTTGGTTGGTTTGTTTCTTGCCCTCTACTATGTCTCGCTCTCTGTTATTTCCCTACCAGCTTAGGAAGGCGGAATTAGTATATGAGCTATCCATCCGTAATCTAGAACCACCAAGCACTGTGTCGGAGTGTGCTGCTTTGCTGAGTGCAAATGCACATGTTTCAGTTAATCTTTCCCTTATCGATCGAAGCAAATGCTGTGAAATCTTGAACCTAATATGTGAAGCATTGCATAAAATTAATGTTATTAGGGAGGAATTCTCTGAGCTGCCTCCATCGAGAATTCAAATAAATAGACTGAAAGCCAGAGCTCATCATTATCTTGGTCGTATTCAGGATCTGCTTTCTATTAAACCTGAGGCTGAGCTTGTTTCAGAATGCATTAGGTTGTTAACCGTTGTTTCAAGCATATCCGCCGAACTTGACTTGTTATTAGTCAATAGGGATGTTGAAAATTTAACCATTTCTGCGAAAATTAATCTTACTGTACCTACTTCTGGACCTTCCCCAACCACTACTGGGTCTTTTACTAACAACCAAAGTACATGCTGTATGACTGCACCCATCTTGGAAAATTTATTAACCCGTCTGAACTCTGCTTCCTCTCCTAATTGTTTGAAAGAAATATTCAGGGGAGTAAATAACTTTTCGGTTAACTCTATTGAAGAGACTATCAGGTTTTTGCGATTCCTTGTGGAACTGACTGATTCCGGTAGTGTCTATTCAGTTGACGACCTAGGTATTTTTCGTGCCCTCTTCCCTCATTGCGAAGGGATTTTGAAGAGAGATTTCTGAAGCTATATCTAGAAATTTGTCGATCAATGTATTTCATGAACTAGTGTTAGGGAAATTCATCCCTTCTCTTGCTCTCCAGAGCTTAATTCCTTAATACTGTTTCTGAACACAGTTTTTACATGAGAACCTACTGACTCATGTTCTAGATTTACGTTTCTATTGTAAGGTATTTAAAATTTCGGTTCCAGAAGGAGAGATGGTAGCTAGAATTTTAAAATTAATATCTCCTGCATATCGTTCCTACCTTTCGTTGACTCGATGCCCAACTAATTTTCATGAATTAGAAGAGGCCTGTTCTTTTGCCGAAGATGTCAAACACGGGGACGCCTCTAGGCCTGTGAATTTTCCCCCTCCTGCTACGCCAAATTATCCTGTCGTTTCATCAACATCAAAAGAGGTGAAAGCTCGTAAATGTTATAACTATGGGTCTCGAAAAATCATTTACGGAATTCTTGTCCTGATGTCAGAGGAGATTCTAGCGGATGTTATTCCCATGGCTCTAAACAGTACGTTAAAAAAAATTGCCCCTTAGTAGGTCGAAAGGGTACTCAATGACTACAGGCCGAGGGAGTGGATTGTAGGCATCCTACTCTCGAGAAATCTATAACTTGTGAAGAAACCATCTGCCCGCACCAATGTAAAAAGATTTCAGTTCATGTCCCCTTCCAAGGTACTTATACTCCCGTTGAAATCAATAACGAGCCTGTAACTGCCCTGCTTGATACCGGAAGTGTGGTGTGTGTGATTAATTCAGTATGGTACTATCAGATGAAATCTTCGTGTAAATTGCCCGCTCTGGAACTTGCTAATGTTAAATGCGTCACTGCTAATTCTCAATTTCTGGAAGTCTTGGGTTCCGTGATGGTCAAGTTAAGAATAGGTAATTTTTCTTGAAAATTAAGTGCTTGGTGACATCTAACCTTTCTTGTAATTTGATTTTAGGTGCCAACTTTCTGTCTAGGTCTGGCCTCATTTTAGATTTGCAAAGTCGAAATTTCTTTTTCAGATTTTCCCCTGGTCTAAAATTAAACTTAATTAACGTTCCAATGAAGGTCCCTACTACTTGTGTCGGTTACTCTCAGTCTGATGATTCTAGAGTTATTGAACGCCTTGACCTAAGCCATTTAGGGATGTTGAAGCTAATCAGGTCCGCGCCTTGTGTAAGCAGTTCCCGGAAGTCTTCACTAACAAATTAAGCTTGACCAATGTTCTTGAGTACGATATTGAGTTGTCAGGCCACCAACCTGTTCGATCTCCTCCTTACCGTTTTTCTCCACCTCGCATGATGAAATTAAAAAAGATTATTGAGCAAATGGAGAAAGATGGGGCAATTATAGACCTTCGACTTGTCAAAAACCGAATGACGCAAAAAGGATTTGGGATGAAGCAAAGAAGAATTTGGCTGTGTCATATGAGAAGGTTAGAAAGCGGTATGATAAAGGTAGAACCTCATCTAAATCGAAGGTTGGTGATCAAGTGTATGTAAAATGTTATCCCGTTTGCAAGGCAATCCATAAATTTTCTGCTAAACTTGCCCCCAGATATCAAGGGCCGTGTACCTTGTTGCAGTTTTTGTCCCCTGTTTCGGTATTAGTGAGTGATCCCGTAGCTAAACGCATTAGGCGTGTGCATCTTTCCCACATTAAGGCTTGTTAACTGGTTGGGTTTCCTTGCCCTCTTGGTCGAATGTAACCTTGGAAGGTAGCTTCGGTTGCCGTTTGGTACTTTTAGTGGATCTTGGTTTGCATGCTGCTGATCGATGAGTGAATTTGTTTTAATAATACTGAGATTGGTGGATGGTTCATTACTGAAGCTGTTAACTTGATTTCTTTTTTTTTTTTTGGAAATCGATAAACTATAACCTACGAAATTGTGGTACTTTGGGTCTATTGTCTTAGATTGTTATGTTTGTGTACTTGAAACCTTGTGCTTGTGTGGTATTTAACCTTGTCAAAGGTTTTGAGGTTAGTTTTCTACCTGCTAGTGTTGTAATTTTTCTAGCGGAAACCTTCTATGCTGTTTCTGCGTAGAATCTTTAGTAATGAATTCACCTATGATGACACTACTTGATCATTGCTGGGCTGTGGTATGTTTGTGGTAGGGTGTATGGAGTGTGCTTGTTGTATGAAAGTTTTCCCATCTTCATCTTTTCACCGTGTGTGTGGGGCCTAGTAGTGGTCCAAGTTACCTTCTGTGTTATTTATTTATGGAGTGGTTATTGGGTATTGGTGTTATACAATTAGTCAGTGTCGGAGATGGTAACTCGTTTGCCTAGTGCATGGACTCTGTGTCTTATGAGCGTCTCATTTCCTGGGCTCTGATGTCTTGTATTTATCTATTACTAAATAATTCCGTGCTCTCTCTTGGTTATCCTTGTCAACTGTTTTGGGGCTTTATTCTGCGTATGAGGTATTTTAAACTGATTTATCGTGTGAATGTAGTCATATGATATTATTACTACAAACTAGTGGACCTGAAGCTGCCTCAATTCTATTGCTCTTTAATCAACTTGACTGAATCGGTCAGTGCACTACTCTGAACTTGGGTACTTTAAATTTTTTTTAAATATCTTGAAGTTTGGCATTCTTTTAGTATTTGTGTTTCACTTTTGGGTTGTGGATTGCTGATGATGAAGTGTGATCTACCTGATCTATTGTTTGTTGTTCGTGTTCTTGGGTTGCGTTAACGAAATCTTACCATGAGGGGTGTATCTACTCCGAACCTAATTAGCTTGGTTCGAGTCCTGGATTTATGGTTCTTTTCAGGAAAGTGGTTTCAATTGGTGATGATTTGTTAGCTGGAAGTCATGTTATGGAGGATGACTATCCTTTAATCTCTTAAGAGTTAACTCATGTATCTTGCCAGTCTTTACTGTTATTGTGTTATTGAGTCTGGTGTTGTGTGGGTATGGCACTTTGGTATGGGCGGCGTGTTGCCTTTGATTTACCTCTGTGTCCCTGTAGATTTTGGAACGAATTCTTGCATCTATTCGCAACTCTTGGTGAATCACCTTTGTTTGTTATTAGTTCCTGGTTGATTTTGTGGGCTCTGGTTTCTTCATCCCATGTATGATTGCATGACCTGTTGATGGGGGACGAGCGTTGCTTTACGTCCGTAGGTGAAACCTTAAATTACCTTACACGTGTCCCCCAGGTGGTGGTAAGAAAGCAACGGCGAAGAGATGCGATAGAACTGTCTGAAAAGACCTCTCGGTCATAATGCACAGAGTAATGAGGAAATCTGTCCTTATCAGGACCCGGAAGCCTATAGCCGAAAAATCGGACCTTCAATTCGAATATGCCATCTTAACATCGAAGGCATGAGCAGAGCAAAATGCGAGTGTCTAGCTAAAATTCTGAAAGGTCAACAGATTGATGTCATTGCACTACAAGAAACTCATACAGCCAATGATATGCAACTAAGAAAAAGAGGCAAGATCCCAGGCTTCAAATTAGTGGCTCACAATAATCACGAGATGTATGGCTTAGCTACCTATGTGAGAAACAATATTACTAACTACGGAGTAGTCGACTGTAGCTCAAGAGATGACATTTTCACCGTCACAATTAAAATGAACGTATAAGCCACCAAACACAACGTGGCCCACTCCTCCTCTACCATCCTTACAACACCCAACCGTAATCGTAGGAGACTTCAACAGTCATCACACATGTTGGGGCTATCAACAAAATGATCTAAATGGGGAGGCAATTGTTAACTGGATGGACATGGAAAATCTTAAACTAATCTATGATGCTAAAGAAAAAGGAACCTTCTCCTCTGCCCGATGGAATATACTCCAGATCTTTCCTCCATAACTCAATCCCCAAACTCTCCAAACCAGATACTTCGCTCAGTTCTCAACAGTTTCCCTCATAGTCAACACCAGCCTGTCATACTCCAAATTGACATGTATATTCCTGTCATTCGATCTTATCCGAAACCTAGATGGAACTTTAAAAAAGCTAACTGGAAAAAATTTAAAGAACAAACTGATGCAAATATAAGATGGATTAAGCCAACCTTTAATAACTATGACAGATTTGTTGGAGTTATAAAAGGTGCTGCATTCCAAGAGGATGCCGTAAAGAATATATTCCTGGATGGACGGCAGAGAGTGAGAGCCTTCTTAAGGAATTTGAGGAAGATGGCAACAATGAAACAGCCACAAAACTTATTCAATCACTGAATGACAATAGAAAACAAATTTGGAACGACACTGTGTCATCTCTTGATTTTACCCACTCAAGTAGAAAGGCCTGGTCTCTCATTAGAAAGCTTGACTCATCAAAGCCAGCTGGTAGACAGAAACTGAGTGTTAACATTAATGATCTAGCCAAACACATGATCTCTATCTCAAAGATCAATAGAGATAAACAAGTTGTAAGGAAAATCCGGTCGGCACTGAAACATAAAAGGCAATTAGCAAAACAACAATCATCCCAATTCTCTTGTCCTTTCACAAGAGAGGAAACCCTAGAAGGCATCAAGAACATAAAATCCGGGAAAGCAGCAGGTATAGACGGCATCTATCCTGAATTCCTGCAACATCTTGGACCTGCAACAATCACTTGGCTCACCAAATTCTTCTCCAATATTTTGGAGACAGCTAACCTTCCTTCACTATTCGAGAAGACCAAAGTAATATCGATCTTGAAACCCAACAAGGACCCTCTGAGAGTGGAAAGCTACAGAGCCATTGCACTGCTAAGTGTTACTCTAAAGCTCCTGGAAAGACTAATATACAATAGGATCTCAGAAACCATCAATAGTCTCCTTCCCACAGAACAAGCCGGCTTCAGACCTGGAAGAAATTGCGCTGACCAAATTTTTGCATTGACCTCTCATATTGAAAATGGATTTGAGAATCGGAAGATTAGTATGGCTGTCTTCTTAGACTTATCAGCAGCCTCTGATACTGTTTGGCGAGAAGGGCTCCTGCTAAAACTTATCTCTGCCATCCCCTGTGTCAAGCTTACAAATCTCATTGGCAATATGATTAGCAACAGAAACTTTCAGATCTTCTCGGATGATGCAGTAAGGAAAACCTACAAACTGAATGATGGACATCCACAAGGATCTGTTCTAGCACCCTTACTTTTCAACCTCTATACTGGTGACTAACCAGCAACTAAGTCCAGGAAATTTATTTACGACCGGGCGAGTTGGCCGTGCGCGTAGAGGCGCGTGGCTGTGAGCTTGCATCCGGGAGATAGTAGGTTCGAATCCCACTATCGGCAGCCCTGAAGATGGTTTTCCGTGGTTTCCCATTTTCACACCAGGCAAATGCTGGGGCTGTACCTTAATTAAGGCCACGGCCGCTTCCTTCCAACTCCTAGGCCTTTCCTATCCCATCGTCGCCATAAGACCTATCTGTGTCGGTGCGACGTAAAGCCCCTAGCAAAAAAAAATATTTACGCAGATGATATACTACTGGTTAGCCAAACACCAAGTTTTCCAGAAGCTGAACAAATTCTTACAGCAGATCTAAGAAAGCCAGATACATACTTCCAAAAGTGGTGTCTCCGTCCAATTCTCCAAAAGACTGTTGCATCTGTGTTTCATCTCAGAAATAAATTTGCCAACTACAAGCCTTCAATAACATTCAGAAATCAATCCTTACAACACTGTCCCTTCCCAAAATATTTAGGTGTCACATTAGACAGATCCCTAACATATAAACATCATATTAACAACACAGCCGCCAAGATCAAAAGCCGGAATAATATTCTTCAAAAATTAGCCGGCACATCCTGGGGCGCAAACAACCAAGTGTTGAGATCTACTGCTCTAGCTCTTTGCTATTCAGTTGCCGAATACTGCGCTTCAACTTGACTGAACAGTGCTCATACTGCGAAGATTGATGCTCAACTAAATCAAGCAATGCGCATTATAACTGGTTTTATTCGCTCTACAAACATGGCCTGGCTGCCTACACTCAGTAATATTCCACCGCCTTGCTTAAGAAGGTCCGAAGCTCTTCTAAAACTGTGGAAGACCAGCCAGGACTCCAACCGCCCCGTTCACCAGGATATTACTCAACCTGCCCCTCTACGACTTAAGTCTAGATCTCCACCCTGGCGCACTGCACTTACACTGGAAGAATCTGGGTTCTCCATCACGAACGCCTGGTTACACCAATGGCAGCAGTCTTCTGTTCCCAATCAACATCTTGTGACTCTACCTCATGTTCAACCTCCCGGATTCCATCTATCCAGACGTCAATGGAGGACTCTAAACAGGATAAGAATCAATCAAGGAAGATGCGGCTATACTCTTTATAAATTGGGCTGGCATAAGTCTTCTGGGTGTGATTATGGAGCTACCTCATAGACCATCCACCACGTAATTGCCGAGTGTCCACAGAGAGCATTTCAAGGTCCTTTGGAGGACATTCATAACGCAACTAAGGAGGCCTTAAAATGGATCAATGGACTTGATTTGGAACTACAGGCTTCTGCTTGTATATATTGTATACTTATTTATATAATCTATCTGTGCACATCATACGATAAATAAATAAATAAATAAATAAATAAATAAATAAATAACCTGTTGATCAGATGTCATCTTGTTTCATTTTCCTTCTTGAGTAAAGCTCATTTAATGTTACATGCCACTCCTTGGCATTTTCTTTCCCTCAGGTGTTCTTGCCGTGATTGGTTAGTCATCTTGCCGTTCTATGGGTTTGCTAGTTATGGGACTATGTAGTTTTCCCTAGTCGGTACTGGAATCTTTCTGCTAATCGTTTATGGGGGCTATTAGCAGCGTTACTGCTTTCTTCATAATTCTTCGAGCATTTTCCATGGGCTGGCCTCATATTCCACCATTTATTTTTCTTATTCGCCTGCTCTCCTGGGAATAGGAGGAGAAGCGACAGTGTGATGTGGATATCACATATTTATAGACCCGATAATGCTGAGATCCTAAGGGATAACCGGTGGTGTACGCTGTGTGGGTCATTGCTCGTTAATTCCATTTTTAGTGTTCTGATCTGAGGTTGTTCCAATGCCTTTAAAACTGATTAGACATCTTATTGTGGAGTGAATTGTGTTAGTAATCCTGTGTAGTAGGTTAGTCATCTGATTCCAAATGGTTTTCCCTCCCGAGTTTCTTTCTTCCTTATTTCTCTCCTATTGGTTCCATGGTCTCGTGAAGTGTTAATATTCGATCTTAGCTTCGTGTTAATGGTCCGATCTGTTGTTGACCTGTCACCTTGAAATTTAAGAGGTCCCCAATGGGTCTAGTCATTCTTTCCCTTGCTCTGAAAATTTTCCTTCTTTATGCCATGGATTTGTGTAATTTAAATAAATCTTTCCTTATTCGGTGTTGCTATTTGTCCGTTGAACTGGTTTCTAGTCTCTTTCTTCTTCTGTTGGTTATGCATTGTAATTGTGAGATGTTGTTGCAGACCTACTTTAAACGACTAAATTTATTTTGTTGTGCTACTTAAGCATTTTAGTTGTTAATTATTTAACTCACTGATTAGTTGTGCTGAGGCTACTGCATTCAAGTGTTTTTTATCTTGGGGTTTTCTTGGTTTCATATGTAACTCCTTCCTTGGGGTTCCTGGCTATGGGTTTATTTTGAAACTCTGGGATTTTTCCTGTTTGTAATTTATGTAGATTGGTTGGATGATGTAGCAATGGACTTTATGTTTCCTGTGTTCGCTTAGTTAAATGATTTTTATGTACTGATTTCTTAGGTTAATTGTTTCCAGTTTCTCCCTGGGTGTATGTAAAGGGTTTTTGCATGTGAATCGTGCCTTTCTCTATAGTAGAAACCCCAAATTTTCATAAATAATTTAATTTATTAGTATTGTTCGAAGTTGAGACCTGTTTCTTTGGTTTCGGGTGCAAAATAATCAGAAGAAACTGTAACGGTTCGTGTATCGACTGATGTGATCTTGTTCTACAAAACTCTGATGCACGTTGATCTGCTTCGACTGACTCTTGAGTTATCATGTAAACTCAAGGATCTTGCTCTTACCGCTAACCTTGCTTCTCCTAGAAACGGCAACTACGAAATTTTATTACATGCATATTTGAAGTGCTCCTTTATCCCCGATCATCTTCATTTCTTCCTACCCCATGTTAGTCTTCCGGAGGAGGAGGAACTGTCACGGATTTCGGATATGTATTGTAGTGTACTTAGTCACTCATCAAGTTACCTTTTGATCAAAACTAATTATCATGATTATTTCGGCTCATCGGAATTGAACTGGAAGAATTTTATACTGCAAGTTCATTTCTGTACGGATCTGCCACTGTAGCGCTAGCATTTAGTAAGCATGCCATTGAGATTGTACTGCCATCTAACAGCAATCTCCAAACTTAACTCAGCTTCCTTTTTCTCCATGCATAACGACAATCGAGTGATTGGCAATTATCATCACGATTTGATTTGTACAAGAAGGATCAACTCTCGCTATTGCGGCTGGAATTTTGGAATATATTTGAGCAGAAGGAGGAAAAATGTTTTTTTTTCCTATTTGCTTTACGTCGCACCGACACAGATAGGTCTTATGGCGACGATGGGACAGGGAAGGCCTAGGAGTGGGAAGGAAGCGGCCGTGGCTTTAATTAAGGTAGGCCTACAGCCCCAGCATTTGCCTGGTGTGAAAATGGGAAACCACGGAAAACCATTTTCAGGGCTGCCGACAGTGGGGTTCGAAACTACTATCTCCCGAATACTGGATACTGGCCGCTCTTAAGCGACTGCAGCTATCGAGCTCGGTAGGAACAATGTTAACCTTTGATCCCGGGTGATTGTATCACCAAATGGCGATACGCCAAATTTCTTTGATTTTTTTCCGCTTTCCTTTTCATCATGGATATCTGTAAGTAGCATTTCTGTTCTTGTTGGTCCCGGAACTACCATGAAGTGACAAGCCCTAACGACGACTGATTCTTACTAAATGGTTTTGGAATATATTCATCTAAATCGTGTTATGTAAACTGTCATTAGCTCCGAAAGTGAGAAACTATTTGGACAAAAGGAATCAGTAATTTAAGGTTATCTTGTTGAGAAATAATTACAGTACCAGTATTTGGTGGGGGTTCAATGTAATGATTTGTAGGGTTATTTGGTTTGATAATTATTCTCAGCATGTTTCTTAAAGGTAATTCATACATCAAAAGATGTTTTAGTAACAAATGTGTGTCCTGCTCTACTACATTTAAAAATGAGAATCCTTATCACTTATGTCTGGGGTAATTCAACCAGTTATATCTTAAATATCCTACTATCCGTACTAAAGTGTGAAATAAGGTGGAATGTAAGGGTTGAAAATTGTTTCTGATGACTAGTTCTGTCTCGGGTAGGTAACTGTTCGGGGAGCCGCCATTTTGGTTTTTCTGGTCACGTTACCTCGTTGCTATGGTGACATTTGTAATAAGTTGATGACTACTGAGAAATAAAATCATAAATAAAAATATATAAATAAAATTACTCAAAAACTTAATAAAATTAATAAGCATAATTAACCGAAATGTCCGTAGTATGGGCGCCAGAGTTCACCAGAATGGATCCCTCGAATTTAGATAAGAGCATGATAAACTTTATATTTCAGGGCGTGTACATAATGCTGCGTACAGGTACATCTGCTGCAGGCCTTACCTAACCTCCTGAAAACGACTAATTGGGTAGGAACTGCACCTAGGTTCATCAATAACACTGATTCTAAAATAGCTAACTATATTCTGAACAAATTCCGTGCATGAGCACCTCATCAACATACAACATTATACATATAATACACACATAAAATATTGTTGGAAGACTCCATTTTACAACAACAACAATAATGAAAACCGAGGGAAAACGAAAGCGAGAATTAAGCTACCATTTGTAGATGGTCCGATGAACAATGTACATGTATGAAGATAAACACCCTTCACTGTCTCTATATCAATTCGATTTACCGATTCTCATAATCGGCAGTTATCACATCACACAGATACCGTACCTTGTACTAGTGTTCACATATTTTAACACTTGTTGTAAAGATATATACACACGTCTGTCGATCCTCAACATATACATTTATGGAAAGTCTGAGATAGCTTTCACCAACATATAATGCTAGGCCGCCACAAGTGCTACAATACTTAATGCGCAAGCACTCTCCACAATCAGCCACTTTCCACAAACATAACAAGACTACGCTCCACGAACGTTTGAGTCCAGTCCATTGCAGGCGTGTCACTCCAGTACCGTGTATCAGCACCACTTCCTTCCCGTACAGTGCGTCAGTTGTAGTTGTAGTTATCTTCCTTCTCGTTCCTTTACAATCACCTCTACAATCACCCTTACAATGTTTGTTCATAATCTCTTTCTTACAATCACCCTTACAATGTTCCTTTCACAATGTCTCTTTACAAAGTTTTTTTCTTGCCGCCGTATGATCAACCTTTATAGACATCAACATCCCCCTCCTCTCAGATGAGACGTCTTGATTGGTGCTTGCCCACCAATCATGAGTGAACCTCTTGTCAAGACCAAGCCCTGAACTACTTCTACCTCCCAAGACAATAACAAACTCTCGGGAGTTTTACATGAATCATCGAATTTCCCTGGTACAACAACAAGCTCATCTCATCAGGCTGGGATATATACATGACTCATGAATTTCCCGACACAAGTACATCACAACAGACACTGGGGTAGCCATATGACTCATTCAAATTACCAGAGTTATTAAAGCAATGTTTTCCCACTCGTGCAAAACAAATTACTTATACCTACATATGTGGATATCTTCCAGCTTACCAATATAAATGGCAAAATATACAAATGAAATGCTGATAATAATAATGATAATAATAATAAATTGAATACTGACAATAATATCTCTAACTTCTACATATAATTCTGGGGTGTGATATATGTACTATCACATAACGCCCCCTTGGTGAATCGATGATATCACATATTATGATTCACCATAAAACAGAACTTCATACATAACCTTATAATGACATAACTGAACACACAATTTACTGTAATAATGGTATATACATTGCCCGTCTTACTAATAAACGGTGTATAACTTTTATACAAGGTTTATACACCGTTTACGCGAAATTCGTTACTAATAAACCGTGTATAAGCCTCCTGTGTATACATCTGTTATAGTTATTCACTGAATTGCTTATACAGTCCAGGACCCTAGTATAAGCGTTGTATAGCAGCGTGTAGCGGAAAAAGAAACGAGCGAGCAGTTTATTTTCGTGGTATTTATTGTCGACAGTAATATAATCATTGTAAAATATTCGACTTATCCGTTTAACATTGAACACACGTTGAAAGAATGACGATAACGTTGATAATCTTCACGATATTTTAAACATAGAAGACATACGGTACACCATTCAGAGGTTATGGAAGCTAGACATCTTCGTAAAGTAAAACACTTTAAAGAGACGGAATGACAATGAATAACTATAAAAGAAATGATGATTGGGCGTATTTTTGTGTAAAAATATGTTACAGCTTAATAGACCTTTGATATTGCGAGTTTATTATACACTATCTGCCCCTACAAAGATCTTTCTTAATTGAGTACCTACCGTATACAAGGGGACATATTCCTCGAGATAAAACGTGGCATAACTTGAAAACCATACGTAATATGATTTCCATACTTTGTAGCTGAATACGTAGAAATGTGATGTATAAATGCCTAATAGAAACTTTTTTGATCTAATCTTTCGTTTAGCTACAAAATAGGTTTTCCTTTCTCCTGAAAAGTAAGGATTTTGGAATGTGTACCCTTTTCAACTCGCCGATTCAATTACAATTGCTTACGTTTTCCGTACTACCCCAGTTAGGAGCTTTTGATATTTTCTTAAGCTTTTCCATTTCTTTTTTAGCGTCCATTACACAAGCAAGCTGAAGAAATGTTGATATCAATATAAGTCAATTTCCAGCTGTCTCACGGAATGACAATGAATACGGTAACTATAAAAGAAATTATGGTTGGGCGTATGTTTGTGTAGTAAGGTGTTACTGCTTAATAGACTTTAAATTGCGAGTTTATTATACATTATCTGCCTCTACAAAGATCTTAGATCTTTCTCAAAGTTGAGTATAAAAAGGGACACATTCCTTGACATAAAAAATGGTATAACTTGAAAACCGTACGTAATATGATTTCCATACTTTGTAGCTGAATACGTAGAAATGTGATGTATAAATGCCTAATAGAAACTTTTTTGATCTAACCTTTCGTTTAGCTACAAAACAGGTTTTCCTTTCTCCTGAAAAGTAAGGATTTTGGAATGTGTACCCTTTTCAACTCGCCGATTCAATTGCAATTGCTTACGTTTTCCGAACTACCCCAGTTAGGAGCTTTTGATATTTTCTTAAGCTTTTCCATTTCTTTTTTTAGCGTCCATTACACAAGCAAGCTGAAGAAATGTTGATATCAATATAAGTCAATTTCCAGCCGTCTCACGGAATGACAATGAATAACTATAAAAGAAATTATGGTTGGGCGTATGTTTGTGTAATAAGGTGTTACTGCTTAAGACTTTAAATTGCGAGTTTATTATACATTATCTGCCTCTACAAAGATCGTAGATCTTTCTCAAAGTTGAGTATAAAAAGGGACATATTCCTTGACATAAAAAATGGTATAACTTGAAAACCGTACGTAATATGATTTCCATACTTTGTAGTTGAATACGTAGAAATGTGATGTATAAATGCCTAATAGAAACTTTTTTGATCTAACCTTTCGTTTAGCTACAAAACAGGTTTTCCTTTCTCCTGAAAAGGAAGGATTTTGGAATGTGTACCCTTTTCAACCCGCCGATTGAATTACAATTGCTTACGTTTTCCGTACTATCCCAGTTAAGAGCTATTGATCTTTTCTTAAGCCATTCCATTTCTTTTTTTGGCGATCATTACACAAGCAAGCTGAAGAAATGTTGATATCAATATAAGCGAATTTCCAGCTGTCCCACTTAGTGCTGCCACTGCCTTTTCGATATGCCGTGCTACTGTGCGACTTTCCGGAAACTTTTGCTCGTAGATAACCAGCAGAAGCGATCATAAAGGCGGTGAACGTGCGAAATACGTCAGTGAACTACAGGAAGAGATTCCTACTCCTTGGAACGAGTGTATACGTGCTGTGTAGTAATACAATGCGTATACCTCGTTTATTAGTAAGAAAAATGTAAAACGCTTATACAGGGTTTATTCACTGTATAACTAAACAAGAGTTAAACAACGGTATAAGGACTTTTTATTAGTAAGACCCTGCGTCTACTGCATTGTATTCGCACACACGAAATACAATTTGTCCAAACAATAATAATAATAATCTGGCTATATACACACAACTCTGATTGTTTCATATAGCATTGAACACAATCCCTTCTTGCTACTGTACACACACATTAAAATTGATAATATATACATCCAAGGTGCAGATCCTATCTCTTATATCTGCGAAGGCTTTAGATATTAAATGTCCCAAGAACCTTATTTTCAGCGGTTAGGAGCCTATAAGCACACATGCCTATTCTGCTGTCCACCGTATACGGACCCTAATATAATGAAATACTATACATAAACTTAACATTGGCATCGATAGACGAGGAATGCGTACCGCAATAAAACTAACTACGTCTGGAATCCACTATCTCACACACAAAGATTCGTACCATCCAGTCACACAAGAATCATACAAACTTTCATTCCGAACATTCATAAAAATGAAATCCCTCTTTCTGAAATGCGCGGGAATCTCACAATGTATACTCTTCCACAAACTCATAATTAATGCAAGCAAACAAATCACATTCTTCTTCACACATTCCACATCGATATCATACAACACGTCATTCACATCATTTACACATTTCTCCCAGAATTAAATAAAACATTACTCACTCCCTTGAAAAGACTTTCCTTCATCTCACGCACACTTCCATTCTCACTCACGTTCACTCTATTATTGGAATTCTTACCATAATTCACTATAATGTTGCTATCATTACCACTTAATGATCCAACAATTAAACCATCTTCACCACCTTCCATATCAGCTACTACTTGCACCACTTTCATGCCAACAACACTGCTACTTTCGACTCTCTTATCAGAAGTTTCATTAATCTCAAAGTCACCATTTTCACACATAATGGACCTAACTTTACTCTCCTCACGTACACTTAAATCAACAAAAACATCCTCATGATGTATACTCCGTGAACACTCTTCACTTACCAAACAACCTTCATCAACTTCACAAAACACTTCACTTTCAATTTCAGAAACTTCCGTAAGATTATCAATCGCAACACCGCTATTACCATCACCACTAGCACAAAGTAAGACATCAGACACATCTTTCTTACTTTCATCTCGCCCCCTATACTCAAAATCTCCCTGAACACAAAACACATGGTCATACAATAATGCCTCTTTCACGTCTAAATCATAACTTACCTGTTCCATCACGTGAATAGGAATTTCGGTATCGGACTGCCTATCTGACCCAACTAAGAAGTCCGATTCCGGTTTAAATTACTTGACGTGGACTGTTCACTATTATCATGTCTCGGCACTTGATCTGGAGGTCTTTGATCCGTAGGCCCCCTACTTTCTGATTCCCCTTGATTAGGTCTTCTGCCAAAATATTCCTGGTGATTAACTCCCTGATTAGACTGTCTGTTTCCCCTTCCGGAATTACCACCCTGATTCCCTTGCCTAGAATGACTGAAATTCTGATTATTCCTATCTCCCGCTACCTGATTACCTTGTCTCCCATTATCCCCGTAATTTCTACCTTCACTTTGCCTAGTCCTCCCCTGCCCTTCCAAAGCATCAAACCTCTCTAACAGCTGCTCTAATTCTTTAATCGTAACAATATTCTGCATACATGCAGCTAATCCGACCTTCTCAGGAAAATGCCTCAACATCTGGCGGACATCTCTCTCCGATGCTAGACCTTCAATATTCTGGCTGATCAGAACATGCGCTAAGAAATACTCCGTCATAGATACACCTTCCTGAGGTTTATACTTGCCAAATAGCACGCGATCTCTTTCCCTTCCGTGAATAGCATCACTCCAAAATTTAGAACTAAATTTCTCCCTAAATTCCTCCAAACTCGAAATACCCTGTCTATAAACTTGAAACCAGGATCTCGCTTCTCCATCAAATGCAATATCCAACAGCTCATCAACCATACTCCACTCAATCAAACCATCGTCAAGATTCTTAGAAAACCGTTTCTCCACCGTTTTCAAGAATTCCATCGGATTAAACTGCCGACCATTAAACTTGGGTAATTCAGAGTCCTTCGTACAAGATACGTACCTATTACATATACTGCTACCTACTTGGATTTGACTGATCTCCTGTCTTAACTTCACATGACATGCTTTAATTCCTTCTTCCACTACCATTCTGGAATTTCCTTCTACTGACTTGAGATCTTTCTCCAATTTCTCAGTCTTCATCTATTCGCCTCGCTAAAACATTCTGACTGGTTTTAATTCTATCTATTTCTTCGACTTTATCTTCCACTATTTTTATTCTCTTGTCACATTCCTTGCTGTTTTCCACAAATTTCTTCCTAACTACATTAAATCGGCATTCGATTTTCTCAGTCAATTCCAAGCGTTGAGATTCTACCTTATTATTGACTTCCTGAATTTCCCTGCTTTGATGGTCAAACTTCTGGTTCAATTCATCTATTCTACCATTCACAGCACTACTTAAACTATCAATTTTACTAGACAATTCAACACTCACTAAATTTAACTCCTTACTCTGATTCTCAATTTTACTGGACAATTCCGTACTAACTGAATTTAACTCACTATTAATACTATATATTTCATTACTTAAAAAACTCAATTCACTCTTCAACTCTTTACTCTGACTATCAATCTTGCTAGACAATTCAACCTTATTATTATCGATTTTACTGGACAATTAATCACTCTTACTATTAGAAACAACACTCTGATTATCGATTTTAGTGGACAGTTCAACATTATTATTATCATCGATTTTACTGGACAATTCAACATTATTATTATCGATTTTACTGGACAATTCAACATTATTATTATCGATTTTACTGTTAACAGCATTTAATTCACCCTTCAACTCATTAAGTAGCGATTTAAGGATATTAAACATTGAAGCCTCGCCTTGATCCCCTACATTCTGAGTTTGAGACGGGTTACTCGGTTCCTCACCTATTGTTGCCAACTGATCTTTCCTACTATCAGCCATTTCGCTACTCTCACTTAAATTCAATAGACTCAATGTGGTGGAATTCTTTTGACTTCTCTTATCCTGATTCATAGTACTAACAACTTTCAAAACCTCTCTACTTCTCAATTTTATAATACTGGACTCGCTACAACATTTCTTCATACTCCAAAATACACATGAAACATATAAAACACTTCACTGACATAGTTTGCAGAATTCCAACCACACCTGACAAGTGCACCTACGCTAATAAGCCTAACAGATGTACCAATCATTCAGCCACACGTTGGGAAGCCAATTGTAACTTTTCTTGATGATAATAATAAATAAAGTCATGAATAAATATATATATAAATAAAATTACTCAAAAACTTAATAAAATTAATAAGCATAATTAACCGAAATGTCCGTAGTATGGGCGCCAGAGTTCACCAGAATGGATCCCTCGAATTTAGATAAGAGCATGATAAACTTTATATTTCAGGGCGTGTACATAATGCTGCGTACTGGTACATCTGCTGCAGGCCTTACCTAACCTCCTGAAAACGATTAATTGGGTAGGAACTGCACCTAGGTTCATCAATAACACTGATTCTAAAATAGCTAACTATATTCTGAACAAATTCCGTGCATGAGCACCTCATCAACATACAACATTATACATATAATACACACATAAAATATTGTTGGAAGACTCCATTTTACAACAACAACAATAATGAAAACCGAGGGAAAACGAAAGCGAGAATTAAGCTACCATTTGTAGATGGTCCGATGAACAATGTACATGTATGAAGATAAACACCCTTCACTGTCTCTATATCAATTCGATTTACCGATTCTCATAATCGGCAGTTATCACATCACACAGATACCGTACCTTGTACTAGTGTTCACATATTTTAACACTTGTTGTAAAGATATATATACACGTCTGTCGATCCTCAACATATACATTTATGGAAAGTCTGAGATAGCTTTCACCAACATATAATGCTAGGCCGCCACAAGTGCTACAATACTTAATGCGCAAGCACTCTCCACAATCAGCTACTTTCCACAAACATAACAAGACTACGCTCCACGAACGTTTGAAGTCCAGTCCATTGCAGGCGTGTCACTCCAGTACCGTGTATCAGCACCACTTCCTTCCCGTACAGTGCGTCAGTTGTAGTTGTAGTTATCTTCCTTCTCGTTCCTTTACAATCACCTCTACAATCACCCTTACAATGTTTTTTCATAATCTCTTTCTTACAATCACCCTTACAATGTTCCTTTCACAATGTCTCTTTACAAAGTTTTTTTTCTTGCCGCCGTATGATCAACCTTTATAGACATCAACATCCCCCTCCTCTCAGATGAGACGTCTTGATTGGTGCTTGCCCACCAATCATGAGTGAACCTCTTGTCAAGACCAAGCCCTGAACTACTACTTCCTCCCAAGACAATAACAAACTCTCGGGAGTTTTACATGAATCATCGAATTTCCCTGGTACAACAACAAGCTCATCTCATCAGGCTGGGATATATACATGACTCATGAATTTCCCGACACAAGTACATCACAACAGACACTGGGGTAGCCATATGACTCATTCAAATTACCAGAGTTATTAAAGCAATGTTTTCCCACTCGTGCAAAACAAATTACTCATACCTACATATGTGGATATCTTCCAGCTTACCAATATAAATGGCAAAATATACAAATGAAATGCTGATAATAATAATAATAATGATAATAATAATAATAAATTGAATACTGACAATAATATCTCTAACTTCTACATATAATTCTGGGGTGTGATATATGTACTATCACACATTCATAACCTTATGTGTGGGTGTATGCTGTGTTTGACTTGACAGTTAAATGCTCTGACATTTGTTTAATTCTGACATCCAACTTGCGGTAATGGTGTTATGTTACTTTTTGATGTTTGACGTGGGACTGGTGATGTGACTTCGTAATTTGCGTTACGCGGTGGTTAATGTTTTAAATATCTGATTCTGTAAAAGTGTTTTCTTTTTGGGATGATTCTTCGTGTATATTTTTCACGTAAATGTTTATTCTTATTTTGCGTTCCTGATGGAACTTGTGATCGGTGACTTAGCTTATCCGAATTACATTTAGTTTAATTTTGAGGTAGTCAGAAGAAACTCTTTTCTGCTCCATTATTATTTTGTAACTAACCTAAGATCTCGGAGTTGGGATTCTCATAAGTACTCTGTTTCTTCACTTTTGTTTAAACATTGATAATTTGCTCAAGGAACTGAATCGCGAAAACAGACTTACTTAATTTTAACCCTGGTCAAAGTTTAATGACCTATTATTCTTGGCTTAAATTAATTTTTTTAACTTCTTCTTAGGGACTTGTAATTTTGTCATTTCATTTCTTATCTTTACATTAAAGACTCTGTTCAACTTGAAACTGGTTTTTATTTTAGTCAGTAACATTTATTTATCACTTAATCCACCTAACCTCGGTGGGCTCTGGTAGCTACGACCTTCGGTTGGGAACATTTCGATAATTGCTTGTCTAATTTAATTTTCCCTGGTCGTGCAACTACTGTCGTGTAATACCTCACTTGTGAGTACGTGATAATGGCATTCCACGCTTTGCCGTTTCGTTTCAGGGTCATACCTGAGACACCAAGTTGAATCCTCAGTGATAATACAGTTAAATAAATTTGGTGTCGCATTCGGCCATTTCGACAAAATCCTGCGAAGCCTCTAAACGCGCCTGCTTCTGATCATCAGTCAAGTGATGTGGCACAAGACAAGAACACGTTTTCCTCTTCCCTAACTTCTGGGTAACGATTTCCCGTCGCACGGATTCACGGTTAATCTGCAGTTCATCTGCTATCATGCGCACAGTTAATCACCGATTCTTCGTGATTAATGTCCTCACCTTCTCAATGTTTTCATCACTGGCAGCGGTCGCCGATTTTTGTTGTCAAACACTTGCCCGGCCTCCTCAAAAACGGGCAAACCACTCGTACACACACTTCACTTGATCTTCACAAACACTTACCAGCATCGCATGCGTTTCTTTCAGTGTCTTGCCAAGCTTAAAACAAAACTGTACATTGATCTCATGTTCCTGTTCGCAGTTTAAAACCAAGGCACTAAACATGCATTGCGTCAAACAGGTCTCACACGGCACACACATGATGCTCAACTGAACAACATTGGGAGCAGGTGGTCAAAACCTGCTGCTACGCAGTGTTGCTGAATCGACCGTTCTGACTTCATTCACCGAACTTTGTCACAGGTTGTACAATAATTCAATCTTCAAACTGGATATTTAATGAAATCATATCCCATTACATCATTGGCCACTGATTGGTATATGAACATAACAATCAAGAAAATAAATTAAGCAGATATGCAATAACTGAAAAAGGCTTTACACAATAAAACTTGTTTAACGTAACACATGGAAGAAATAATAATCCACACGGCAGATCACATGCTAGTTCCACTATAAAGTCGTAGTTGGGGTCCTTTTTAGCTTCCTGCAAAAAAGTCTTGAGAAAATGTTTTGTCATAACAGGGACCAGAACTCCTGGTCTTCAAAATAGAAATAGACTCCAGAGATTCATTGGATATGGATGATCTGAACTCTGTTCTATTTTTCTTCATAATGCTGAAAACACTTCACATTCTGCACTGATATGGGCTATAGTGAGAATAGAGAAATTCGGTTATACTTAAGAAGTACATCGGCTACACAAATTCTTGACATTTGTGCCCAACTGTAATCGCTTGCAGCCAAAGTGTCATCTACCTGAAGAGCTGTGAACTGCCTCTGAACCTCATTGATCACCTCATCTGTAGTTTCATTCTCTTCCTTGCATAAGTTAAGAAACTTTTCCAAGAAAAGATGAATGGAAGAAAACTGTGCATCTTCAATTTTGTCTAACGTAGCAAGTTGAGCATGCTTTAACACTTCATCCTTGGGTGGAACCTTTTTCATGATATAGTCACAGGCAGTACAAGAGTAGTTTCTCATGAATGAAAAGAAAAGGAATTTACCTCTATCGTGGAGATCACTAAGTTCAAAGACTGAATGCCAAATAACTAACTCATCATCAATTCTTTCATTTTGAATCAAGTACTGATTCTTGTTGGATTTATTCATGATAATCTACAATAGGAATATAGCGTACAAAAATGTCCGAGAAAAATGTCTTTATATTTACGGATACAACGGATGGAACCTGGATCACCGAACGTCACATCAAATTAAACATGTCAAAGCACACAACGTCTCCAATCATTAAATGAACACGGCAACCTGGTGAACAAAATGGCGGACTTTGAGGTGAGCATATATAGTCGGTACATTGTGTGAAATGCGGTGTTAAGTAATAAGTAGTGTACGTTCAGTCAAAGGTGCACACGAAAGACTGGAGCGGCTATGAACAGGTTGGAGGCACGCCTAGAACTTGTTGATGCCTCCTAACTCCCTAGCTTCCTTGAGGCAGAATTCATGGAATTTAGGACGAGTAAACTCAAAATGCTTAGAGATGAACTAAACAGTCTTGAATTTAAACTGGAGGAACATGAGCTACTGGATGAGGCAGAGCAGTAGGAACTGCTTGCTGATGCATGGTATTACCAAAGAGCCAAAACAAGACGTTTATAGAAAAGTGAAGGACGTGTTAACGTAGCCACACAGATGCTGTCAGTTGGTACAATACTTTTATTTACATGCATAACCTTAATGATCGCATCACAAAACAAAAACACTTCACTCGTGTGATATCAAGAGAGCCACCATCATTAAAAACAACTGCCAAAAGAACACAGAGTTTACAACCTTGGAACACAAATAAAACAGTTGACTGCGTACAAGCATGTGGAGACTGCGTTTACGGCATGTCAAAACTCTCTTCAACAACTACCAAGTAACTCACTTCACCGTCAAGATAGTGTAATACATAGGTCATAATGTACTGAATATTCTCAATTGTTCTGGCATCTATACCATTCTGGAAGTTACAGTGTGAGGTAAGAATAAATTATAATATTAACTTACATTAACGGAACTGATATCAATGTCTATGTACAAGGCGATCATATCGTAATAATACAAATACTAACATGATGTAACACTTCACAATATTTGTGTTAGTTACCCATGGGTGAGAGAACACTTGATATCGCACTTGCGTCAGTGCACGTGGGTGAGAGAACACCTGATCACGCACTTGCGTCAGTGCACATGGATAAGAGAACACCTGATATCGCACTTGCGTCAGTGCACATGGATAAGAGAACACCTGGTATCGCACTTGCGTCAGTGCACATGGATAAGAGAACACTTGATATCGCACTTGCGTCAGTGCACATGGGTGAGAGAACACTTGATATCGCACTTGCGTCAGTGCACATGGATAAGAGAACACCTGGTATCGCACTTGCGTCAGTGCACATGGATAAGAGAACACTTGATATCGCACTTGCGTCAGTGCACGTGGGTGAGAGAACACCTGATCTCGCACTTGCGTCAGTGCACGTGGGTGAGAGAACACCTAATATCGCACTTGCGTCAGTGCACATGGATAAGAGAACACCTGATATCGCACTTGCGTCAGTGCACATGGATAAGAGAACACCTGGTATCGCACTTGCGTCAGTGCACATGGATAAGAGAACACTTGATATCGCACTTGCGTCAGTGCACGTGGGTGAGAGAACACCTGATATCGCACTTGCGTCAGTGCACATCGATAAGAGAACACCTGGTATCGCACTTGCGAAAGTGCACATGGATAAGAGAACACTTGATATCGCACTTGCGTCAGTGCACATGGGTGAGAGAACACTTGATATCGCACTTGCGTCAGTGCACATGGATAAGAGAACACCTGATATCGCACTTGCGTCAGTGCACATGGGTGAGAGAACACTTGATATCGCACTTGCGTCAGTGCACATGGATAAGAGAACACCTGGTATCGCACTTGCGTCAGTGCACATGGGTGAGAGAACACTTGATATCGCACTTGCGTCAGTGCACATGGATAAGAGAACACCTGATATCGCACTTGCGTCAGTGCACATGGATAAGAGAACACTTGATATCGCACTTGCGTCAGTGCACATGGGTGAGAGAACACCTGGTATCGCACTTGCGTCAGTGCACGTGGGTGAGAGAACACCTGATATCGCACTTGCGTCAGTGCACGTGGATAAGAGAACACTTGATATCGCACTTGCGTCAGTGCACGTGGGTGAGAGAACACCTGATCTCGCACTTGCGTCAGTGCACATGGGTGAGAGAACACCTGATATCGCACTTGCGTCAGTGCACGTGGATAAGAGAACACCTGGTATCGCACTTGCGTCAGTGCACGTGGATAAGAGAACACCTGGTATCGCACTTGCGTCAGTGCACGTGGATAAGAGAACACCTGGTATCGCACTTGCGTCAGTGCACGTGGATAAGAGAACCCCTAATATCGCACTTGCGTCAGTGCACATGGGTGAGAGAACACCTGATATCGCACTTGCATCAGTGCACATGGGTGAGAGAACACCTGATATCGCACTTGCGTCAGTGCACATGGGTGAGACACACCTGATATCGCACTTGTGTTAGTGCACGTGGATAAGAGAACACCTGGTATCGCACTTGCGTCAGTGCACGTGGGTGAGAGAACACCTGATATCGCACTTGCGTCAGTGCACATGGGTGAGAGAACACCTGGTATCGCACTTGCGTCAGTGCACATGGGTGAGAGAACACCTGGTATCGCACTTGCGTCAGTGCACATGGATAAGAGAACACCTGATATCGCACTTGCGTCAGTGCACATGGGTGAGAGAACACCTGGTATCGCACTTGCGTCAGTGCACATGGGTGAGAGAACACCTGGTATCGCACTTGCGTCAGTGCACATGGATAAGAGAACACCTGGTATCGCACTTGCGTCAGTGCACGTGGATAAGAGAACACCTGATATCGCACTTGCGTCAGTGCACGTGGATAAGAGAACACCTGATATCGCACTCGCGTCAGTGCACATGGATAAGAGAACACCTGATATCGCACTTGCGTCAGTGCACGTGGATAAGAGAACACCTGGTATCGCACTTGCGTCAGTGCACGTGGATAAGAGAACACCTGATATCGCACTTGCGTCAGTGCACATGGGTGAGAGAACACCTGGTATCGCACTTGCGTCAGTGCACATGGGTGAGAGAACACCTGATATCGCACTCGCGTCAGTGCACATGGATAAGAGAACACCTGATATCGCACTCGCGTCAGTGCACGTGGATAAGAGAACACCTGGTATCGCACTTGCGTCAGTGCACATGGATAAGAGAACACCTGATATCGCACTCGCGTCAGTGCACATGGGTGAGAGAACACCTGGTATCGCACTTGCGTCAGTGCACATGGGTGAGAGAACACTTGATATCGCACTCGCGTCAGTGCACATGGATAAGAGAACACCTGATATCGCACTCGCGTCAGTGCACGTGGATAAGGGAACACCTGGTATCGCACTTGCGTCAGTGCACATGGATAAGAGAACACCTGATATCGCACTCGCGTCAGTGCACATGGATAAGAGAACACCTGGTATCGCACTTGCGTCAGTGCACATGGATAAGAGAACACCTGATATCGCACTTGCGTCAGTGCACGTGGGTGAGAGAACACCTGATATCGCACTCGCGTCAGTGCACATGGATAAGAGAACACCTGGTATCGCACTCGCGTCAGTGCACATGGGTGAGAGAACACCTGGTATCGCACTTGCGTCAGTGCACATGGATAAGAGAACACCTGATATCGCACTTGCGTCAGTGCACATGGATAAGAGAACACCTGATATCGCACTTGCGTCAGTGCACATGGATAAGAGAACACCTGATTTCGCACTTGCGTCAGTGCACATGGATAAGAGAACACCTGGTATCGCACTTGCATCAGTGCACATGGATAAGCGAACACCTGATATCGCACTTGCGTCAGTGCACACGGATAAGAGAACACCTGATATCGCACTTGCGTCAGTGCACGTGGGTGAGAGAACACCTGGTATCGCACTTGCGTCAGTGCACATGGGTGAGAGAACACCTGATATCGCACTTGCGTCAGTGCACATGGGTGAGAGAACACCTGATATCGCACTTGCGTCAGTGCACGTGGGTGAGAGAACACCTGGTATCGCACTTGCGTCAGTGCACATGGGTGAGAGAACACCTGGTATCGCACTTGCGTCAGTGCACATGGGTGAGAGAACACCTGATATCGCACTTGCGTCAGTGCACATGGGTGAGAGAACACTTGATATAGCACTTGCGTCAGTGCACATGGGTGAGAGAACACCTGATATCGCACTTGCGTCAGTGCACATGGGTGAGAGAACACCTGATATCGCACTTGCGTCAGTGCACATGGGTGAGAGAACACTTGATATCGCACTTGCGTCAGTGCACATGGGTGAGAGAACACTTGATATCGCACTTGCGTCAGTGCACATGGATAAGAGAACACCTGATATCGCACTTGCGTCAGTGCACATGGGTGAGAGAACACCTGATATCGCACTTGCGTCAGTGCACATGGGTGAGAGAACACCTGATATCGCACTTGCGTCAGTGCACATGGGTGAGAGAACACTTGATATCGCACTTGCGTCAGTGCACATGGGTGAGAGAACACCTGATATCGCACTTGCGTCAGTGCACATGGGTGAGAGAACACTTGATATCGCACTTGCGTCAGTGCACATGGGTGAGAGAACACCTGATATCGCACTTGCGTCAGTGCACATGGGTGAGAGAACACCTGATATCGCACTTGCGTCAGTGCACATGGGTGAGAGAACACCTGGTATCGCACTTGCGTCAGTGCACATGGGTGAGAGAACACCTGGTATCGCACTTGCGTCAGTGCACATGGGTGAGAGAACACTTGATATCGCACTTGCGTCAGTGCACATGGGTGAGAGAACACCTGATATCGCACTTGCGTCAGTGCACGTGGGTGAGAGAACACCTGATATCGCACTTGCGTCAGTGCACGTGGGTGAGAGAACACCTGATATCGCACTTGCGTCAGTGCACATGGGTGAGACACACCTGATATCGCACTTGCGTCAGTGCACGTGGGTGAGAGAACACCTGATATCGCACTTGCGTCAGTGCACGTGGGTGAGAGAACACCTGATATCGCACTTGCGTCAGTGCACATGGATAAGAGAACACCTGATATCGCACTTGCGTCAGTGCACATGGATAAGAGAACACCTGATATCGCACTTGCGTCAGTGCACGTGGGTGAGAGAACACCTGGTATCGCACTTGCGTCAGTGCACATGGGTGAGAGAACACCTGATATCGCACTTGCGTCAGTGCACGTGGATAAGAGAACACCTGATATCGCACTTGCGTCAGTGCACATGGGTGAGAGAACACCTGATATCGCACTTGCGTCAGTGCACATGGATAAGAGAACACCTGATATCGCACTTGCGTCAGTGCACATGGGTGAGAAAACACCTGGTATCGCACTTGCGTCAGTGCACATGGGTGAGAGAACACCTGGTATCGCACTTGCGTCAGTGCACGTGGATAAGAGAACACCTGATATCGCACTTGCGTCAGTGCACGTGGATAAGAGAACACCTGATATCGCACTTGCGTCAGTGCACATGGGTGAGAGAACACCTGATATCGCACTCGCGTCAGTGCACATGGATAAGAGAACACCTGGTATCGCACTTGCGTCAGTGCACGTGGATAAGAGAACACCTGATATCGCACTTGCGTCAGTGCACATGGGTGAGAGAACACCTAGTATCGCACTTGCGTCAGTGCACGTGGGTGAGAGAACACCTGATATCGCACTTGCGTCAGTGCACATGGGTGAGACACACCTGGTATCGCACTTGCGTCAGTGCACGTGGGTGAGAGAACACCTGGTATCGCACTTGCGTCAGTGCACATGGATAAGAGAACACCTGGTATCGCACTTGCGTCAGTGCACGTGGGTGAGAGAACACCTGGTATCGCACTTGCGTCAGTGCACATGGGTGAGAGAACACCTGGTATCGCACTCGCGTCTGTGCACATGGGTGAGAGAACACCTGGTATCGCACTTGCGTCAGTGCACATGGATAAGAGAACACCTGATATCGCACTTGCGTCAGTGCACATGGGTGAGAGAACACCTGATATCGCACTCGCGTCAGTGCACATGGATAAGAGAACACCTGATATCGCACTTGCGTCAGTGCACGTGGATAAGAGAACACCTGATATCGCACTTGCGTCAGTGCATGTGGGTGAGAGAACACGTGATATCGCACTTGCGTCAGTGCACATGGATAAGAGAACACCTGATATCGCACTTGCGTCAGTGCACGTGGGTGAGAGAACACCTGATATCGCACTTGCGTCAGTGCACATGGATAAGAGAACACCTGGTATCGCACTTGCGTCAGTGCACGTGGATAAGAGAACACTTGATATCGCACTTGCGTCAGTGCACATGAGTGAGAGAACACCTGGTATCGCACTTGCGTCAGTGCACATGGGTGAGAGAACACCTGGTATCGCACTTGCGTCAGTGCACATGGATAAGAGAACACCTGGTATCGCACTTGCGTCAGTGCACGTGGATAAGAGAACACTTGATATCGCACTTGCGTCAGTGCACGTGGGTGAGAGAACACCTGATATCGCACTTGCGTCAGTGCACATGGATAAGAGAACACCTGATATCGCACTCGCGTCAGTGCACATGGATAAGAGAACACCTGGTATCGCACTTGCGTCAGTGCACATGGATAAGAGAACACCTGATATCGCACTTGCGTCAGTGCACATGGGTGAGAGAACACCTGATATCGCACTCGCGTCAGTGCACATGGATAAGAGAACACCTGATATCGCACTTGCGTCAGTGCACGTGGATAAGAGAACACCTGATATCGCACTTGCGTCAGTGCATGTGGGTGAGAGAACACGTGATATCGCACTTGCGTCAGTGCACATGGATAAGAGAACACCTGATATAGCACTTGCGTCAGTGCACGTGGGTGAGAGAACACCTGATATCGCACTTGCGTCAGTGCACATGGATAAGAGAACACCTGGTATCGCACTTGCGTCAGTGCACGTGGATAAGAGAACACTTGATATCGCACTTGCGTCAGTGCACATGAGTGAGAGACCACCTGGTATCGCACTTGCGTCAGTGCACATGGGTGAGAGAACACCTGATATCGCACTTGCGTCAGTGCACGTGGGTGAGAGAACACCTGATATCGCACTTGCGTCAGTGCACATGGGTGAGAGAACACTTGATATCGCACTTGCGTCAGTGCACATGGGTGAGAGAACACTTGATATCGCACTTGCGTCAGTGCACATGGATAAGAGAACACCTGGTATCGCACTTGCGTCAGTGCACATGGGTGAGAGAACACCTGGTATCGCACTTGCGTCAGTGCACGTGGGTGAGAGAACACCTGATATCGCACTTGCGTCAGTGCACGTGGATAAGAGAACACTTGATATCGCACTTGCGTCAGTGCACATGGGTGAGAGAACACTTGATATCGCACTTGCGTCAGTGCACATGGATAAGAGATCACCTGGTATCGCACTTGCGTCAGTGCACATGGGTGAGAGAACACCTGATATCGCACTTGCGTCAGTGCACGTGGATAAGAGAACACTTGATATCGCACTTGCGTCAGTGCACATGGGTGAGAGAACACTTGATATCGCACTTGCGTCAGTGCACATGGGTGAGAGAACACCTGATATCGCACTCGCGTCAGTGCACGTGGGTGAGAGAACACTTGATATCGCACTTGCGTCAGTGCACATGGATAAGAGAACACCTGATATCGCACTTGCGTCAGTGCACGTGGGTGAGAGAACACTTGATATCGCACTTGCGTCAGTGCACATGGGTGAGAGAACACCTGATATCGCACTTGCGTCAGTGCACATGGGTGAGAGAACACCTGGTATCGCACTTGCGCCAGTGCACGTGGGTGAGAGAACACCTGATATCGCACTTGCGTCAGTGCACGTGGGTGAGGGAACACCTGATATCGCACTTGCGTCAGTGCACGTGGGTGAGAGAACACCTGATATCGGACTTGCGTCAGTGCACGTGGGTGAGAGAACACTTGATATCGCACTTGCGTCAGTGCACATGGGTGAGAGAACACCTGGTATCGCACTTGCGTCAGTGCACGTGGGTGAGAGAACACCTGATATCGCAATTGCGTCAGTGCACGTGGATAAGAGAACACCTGATATCGCACTTGCGTCAGTGCACATGGGTGAGAGAACACCTGGTATCGCACTTGCGTCAGTGCACATGGGTGAGAGAACACCTGGTATCGCACTTGCGTCAGTGCACATGGGTGAGAGAACACCTGATATCGCACTTGCGTCAGTTCACATGGGTGAGAGAACACCTGGTATCGCACTTGCGTCAGTGCACATGGGTGAGAGAACACCTGATATCGCACTTGCGTCAGTGCACGTGGGTGAGAGAACACTTGATATCGCACTTGCGTCAGTGCACATGGGTGAGAGAACACCTGATATCGCACTTGCGTCAGTGCACATGGATAAGAGAACACCTGGTATCGCACTCGCGTCAGTGCACATGGGTGAGAGAACACCTGATATCGCACTTGCGTCAGTGCACGTGGATAAGAGAACACCTGGTATCGCACTTGCGTCAGTGCACGTGGATAAGAGAACACCTGATATCGCACTTGCGTCAGTGCACGTGGGTGAGAGAACACCTGATATCGCACTTGCGTCAGTGCACGTGGGTGAGAGAACACCTGGTATCGCACTCGCGTCAGTGCACATGGGTGAGAGAACACCTGGTATCGCACTTGCGTCAGTGCACATGGGTGAGAGAACACCTGATATCGCACTTGCGTCAGTGCACATGGGTGAGAGAACACCTGATATCGCACTTGCGTCAGTGCACGTGGGTGAGAGAACACGTGATATCGCACTTGCGTCAGTGCACATGGATAACAGAACACCTGATATCGCACTTGCGTCAGTGCACATGGATAAGAGAACACCTGATATCGCACTTGCGTCAGTGCACATGGGTGAGAGAACACCTGATATCGCACTTGCGTCAGTGCACGTGGGTGAGAGAACACCTGGTATCGCACTTGCGTCAGTGCACATGGATAAGAGAACACCTGATATCGCACTTGCGTCAGTGCACATGGGTGAGAGAACACCTGATATCGCACTTGCGTCAGTGCACGTGGATAAGAGAACACCTGATATCGCACTCGCGTCAGTGCACATGGATAAGAGAACACCTGATATCGCACTTGCGTCAGTGCACATGGATAAGAGAACACCTGATATCGCACTTGCGTCAGTGCACATGGGTGAGAGAACACCTGGTATCGCACTTGCGTCAGTGCACATGGGTGAGAGAACACCTGGTATCGCACTTGCGTCAGTGCACATGGGTGAGAGAACACCTGGTATCGCACTTGCGTCAGTGCACATGGGTGAGAGAACACCTGGTATCGCACTTGCGTCAGTGCACATGGATAAGAGAACACCTGATATCGCACTTGCGTCAGTGCACATGGATAAGAGAACACCTGATATCGCACTTGCGTCAGTGCACATGGATAAGAGAACACCTGGTATCGCACTTGCGTCAGTGCACATGGATAAGAGAACACCTGGTATCGCACTTGCGTCAGTGCACATGGATAAGAGAACACCTGATATCGCACTTGCGTCAGTGCACGTGGGTGAGAGAACACCTGATATCGCACTTGCGTCAGTGCACGTGGATAAGAGAACACCTGGTATGGCATTTGCGTCAGTGCACGTGGGTGAGAGAACACCTGATATCGCACTTGCGTCAGTGCACATGGATAAGAGAACACTTGATATCGCACTTGCGTCAGTGCACGTGGGTGAGAGAACACCTGATATCGCACTTGCGTCAGTGCACGTGGATAAGAGAACACCTGGTATCGCACTTGCGTCAGTGCACGTGGATAAGAGAACACCTGGTATCGCACTTGCGTCAGTGCACGTGGATAAGAGAACACTTGATATCGCACTTGCGTCAGTGCACGTGGGTGAGAGAACACCTGATATCGCACTTGCGTCAGTGCACATGGATATGAGAACACCTGGTATCGCACTTGCGTCAGTGCACATGGATAAGAGAACACCTGATATCGCACTTGCGTCAGTGCACGTGGATAAGAGAACACCTGGTATCGCACTTGCGTCAGTGCACGTGGGTGAGAGAACACCTGGTATCGCACTTGCGTCAGTGCACATGGATAAGAGAACACCTGATATCGCACTTGCGTCAGTGCACATGGGTGAGAGAACACCTGGTACCGCACTTGCGTCAGTGCACGTGGATAAGAGAACACTTGATATCGCACTTGCGTCAGTGCACGTGGATAAGAGAACACTTGATATCGCACTTGCGTCAGTGCACATGGGTGAGAGAACACCTGATATCGCACTTGCGTCAGTGCACATGGATAAGAGAACACCTGATATCGCACTTGCGTCAGTGCACGTGGATAAGAGAACACCTGGTATCGCACTTGCGTCAGTGCACATGGATAAGAGAACACCTGGTATCGCACTTGCGTCAGTGCACGTGGATAAGAGAACACCTGATATCGCACTTGCGTCAGTGCACATGGGTGAGAGAACACCTGATATCGCACTTGCGTCAGTGCACATGGGTGAGAGAACACTTGATATCGCACTTGCGTCAGTGCACGTGGGTGAGAGAACACCGGATATCGCACTTGCGTCAGTGCACGTGGATAAGAGAACACCTGATATCGCACTTGCGTCAGTGCACATGGGTGAGAGAACACCTGGTATCGCACTTGCGTCAGTGCACGTGGATAAGAGAACACCTGATATCGCACTTGCGTCAGTGCACATGGGTGAGAGAACACCTGATATCGCACTTGCGTCAGTGCACATGGATAAGAGAACACCTGATATCGCACTTGCGTCAGTGCACGTGGATAAGAGAACACCTGGTATCGCACTTGCGTCAGTGCACATGGATAAGAGAACACCTGATATCGCACTTGCGTCAGTGCACGTGGGTGAGAGAACACCTGATATCGCACTTGCGTCAGTGCACATGGGTGAGAGAACACCTGGTATCGCACTTGCGTCAGTGCACATGGGTGAGAGAACACCTGATATCGCACTTGCGTCAGTGCACGTGGGTGAGAGAACACCTGGTATCGCACTTGCGTCAGTGCACATGGATAAGAGAACACTTGATATCGCACTTGCGTCAGTGCACGTGGGTGAGAGAACACCTGATATCGCACTTGCGTCAGTGCACATGGATAAGAGAACACCTGGTATCGCACTTGCGTCAGTGCACATGGATAAGAGAACACCTGGTATCGCACTTGCGTCAGTGCACATGGATAAGAGAACACTTGATATCGCACTTGCGTCAGTGCACATGGATAAGAGAACACCTGATATCGCACATGCGTCAGTGCACATGGATAAGAGAACACCTGGTATCGCACTTGCGTCAATGCACATGGATAAGAGAACACTTGATATCGCACTTGCGTCAGTGCACATGGATAAGAGAACACTTGATATCGCACTTGCGTCAGTGCACGTGGGTGAGAGAACACCTGATATCGCACTTGCGTCAGTGCACATGGGTGAGAGAACACCTGATATCGCACTTGCGTCAGTGCACGTGGGTGAGAGAACACCTGGTATCGCACTTGCGTCAGTGCACGTGGGTGAGAGAACACCTGGTATCGCACTTGCGTCAGTGCACGTGGGTGAGAGAACACTTGATATCGCACTTGCGGCAGTGCACATGGGTGAGAGAACACTTGATATCGCACTTGCGTCAGTGCACGTGGATAAGAGAACACCTGGTATCGCACTTGCGTCAGTGCACGTGGGTGAGAGAACACCTGGTATCGCACTTGCGTCAGTGCACGTGGGTGAGAGAACACCTGGTATCGCACTTGCGTCAGTGCACGTGGGTGAGAGAACACCTGGTATCGCACTTGCGTCAGTGCACGTGGGTGAGAGAACACCTGATATCGCACTTGCGTCAGTGCACATGGGTGAGAGAACACCTGATATCGCACTTGCGTCAGTGCACGTGGGTGAGAGAACACCTGGTATCGCACTTGCGTCAGTGCACGTGGGTGAGAAAACACCTGGTATCGCACTTGCGTCAGTGCACGTGGCTGAGAGAACACTTGATATCGCACTTGCGTCAGTGCACGTGGATAAGAGAACACCTGGTATCGCACTTGCGTCAGTGCACGTGGGTGAGAGAACACCTGGTATCGCACTTGCGTCAGTGCACATGGGTGAGAGAACACTTGATATCGCACTTGCGTCAGTGCACGTGGATAAGAGAACACCTGGTATCGCACTTGCGTCAGTGCACATGGGTGAGAGAACACTTGATATCGCACTTGCGTCAGTGCACATGGATAAGAGAACACCTGATATCGCACTTGCGTCAGTGCACATGGATAAGAGAACACCTGGTATCGCACTTGCGTCAGTGCACGTGGATAAGAGAACACTTGATATCGCACTTGCGTCAGTGCACATGGATAAGAGAACACCTGATATCGCACTTGCGTCAGTGCACATGGGTGAGAGAACACCTGGTATCGCACTTGCGTCAGTGCACATGGGTGAGAGAACACCTGGTATCGCACTTGCGTCAGTGCACGTGGGTGAGAGAACACCTGGTATCGCACTTGCGTCAGTGCACATGGGTGAGAGAACACTTGATATCGCACTTGCGTCAGTGCACGTGGATAAGAGAACACCTGATATCGCACTTGCGTCAGTGCACATGGGTGAGAGAACACTTGATATCGCACTTGCGTCAGTGCACATGGATAAGAGAACACTTGATATCGCACTCGCGTCAGTGCACATGGGTGAGAGAACACCTGATATCGCACTTGCGTCAGTGCACATGGATAAGAGAACACCTGATATCGCACTTGCGTCAGTGCACATGGGTGAGAGAACACCTGGTATCGCACTTGCGTCAGTGCACGTGGGTGAGAGAACACCTGATATCGCACTTGCGTCAGTGCACGTGGATAAGAGAACACTTGATATCGCACTTGCGTCAGTGCACGTGGGTGAGAGAACACCTGATATCGCACTTGTGTCAGTGCACATGGATAAGAGAACACCTGGTATCGCACTTGCGTCAGTGCACATGGATAAGAGAACACTTGATATCGCACTTGCGTCAGTGCACATGGATAAGAGAACACTTGATATCGCACTTGCGTCAGTGCACGTGGGTGAGAGAACACCTGATATCGCACTTGCGTCAGTGCACATGGATAAGAGAACACTTGATATCGCACTTGCGTCAGTGCACGTGGGTGAGAGAACACCTGATATCGCACTTGCGTCAGTGCACGTGGGTGAGAGAACACCTGATATCGCACTTGCGTCAGTGCACATGGATAAGAGAACACTTGATATCGCACTTGCGTCAGTGCACGTGGGTGAGAGAACACCTGATATCGCACTTGCTTCAGTGCACGTGGGTGAGAGAACACCTGATATCGCACTTGCGTCAGTGCACATGGATAAGGGAACACCTGGTATCGCACTTGCGTCAGTGCACGTGGGTGAGAGAACACCTGATATCGCACTTGCGTCAGTGCACATGGATAAGAGAACACTTGATATCGCACTTGCGTCAGTGCACGTGGGTGAGAGAACACCTGATATCGCACTTGCGTCAGTGCACGTGGGTGAGAGAACACCTGATATCGCACTTGCGTCAGTGCACATGGATAAGAGAACACTTGATATCGCACTTGCGTCAGTGCACGTGGGTGAGAGAACACCTGATATCGCACTTGCTTCAGTGCACGTGGGTGAGAGAACACCTGATATCGCACTTGCGTCAGTGCACATGGATAAGAGAACACCTGGTATCGCACTTGCGTCAGTGCACGTGGGTGAGAGAACACCTGATATCGCACTTGCGTCAGTGCACATGGATAAGAGAACACCTGATATCGCACTTGCGTCAGTGCACATGGGTGAGAGAACACCTGGTATCGCACTTGCGTCAGTGCACGTGGGTGAGAGAACACCTGATATCGCACTTGCGTCAGTGCACATGGGTGAGAGAACACTTGATATCGCACTTGCGTCAGTGCACATGGGTGAGAGAACACCTGATATCGCACTTGCGTCAGTGCACGTGGGTGAGAGAACACCTGATATCGCACTCGCGTCAGTGCACATGGATAAGAGAACACTTGATATCGCACTTGCGTCAGTGCACATGGGTGAGAGAACACCTGGTATCGCACTTGCGTCAGTGCACATGGATAAGAGAACACCTGGTATCGCACTTGCGTCAGTGCACATGGATAAGAGAACACCTGATATCGCACTTGCGTCAGTGCACATGGATAAGAGAACACCTGATATCGCACTTGCGTCAGTGCACATGGGTGAGAGAACACCTGGTATCGCACTTGCGTCAGTGCACATGGAAGGGATCGACAGAATCCACCGAATTTGAAAGCTGCAGAGGACAGCATGCCTTTGCAGGCAGGACCTGGTGTTTACAGTGCACTATGTCGTCTGGTCTGTCTCCGTCTCGGCCTTGGCTTTGACAATATGAAAGGCATGAGCGATGCGGGACGCAGCCAGTCCCTGCTATGAATGGTGTGAAAATGTTGCTCACAGGGTCGGTTGGTGTATGCATTTCAGTGGGCTTGGCAGACTGACATGTAATAGCAAATCTGGCTCGGTGACGAAAGCAACGGGAAACTACCTCCCTCCTCATTTCCCTAGTACGTCTCTTCAGCGATGCCTAGGCCATCTATGACAGCTGATGGCAGAGCTGTTGAGGATCCCACCAGCATTAGCGCTGATGGACTGAACATACAGAGGACAGCAGCTGAGGTACTAACAGCGGGTAAGCAGCCGATTATCGTCAAGTTGGCTCGCTACTGGGAATGTGAATGCGTGTGAGGTGTTAAGCGCAAGCTCAAAGGCACGAAAATCCTGATCACTGAATCGCTGACAAGGGCATGCAAGGCAATTTTACATTCTGCATGGGACCGATTCGGCACGAGAAATGCGTGGACACCAGATGGTCGTATCGTCGTTCTGCTTCCAGACGGCACTACAGAGATTATTACCACGAATGCGGATCTTTGAAGTTTTTGTCGGATAAACGATGAAAACTACGTTTCTTATAGTCAGCTGTCAGGAAGTTGAGGCGAGTTTCCTTCTTTTAAACAGGGTTGTGGCACTATATATCTAACAATTAAGGTTCTCTCTATGAATTATTGATCATTATTTTCTTCAAGTGAAGAACGGAGCTCTGAAATAGTTATAAAACCTTAACGGAACATCCCCTGGTTGCAACTAGCTTGTTCAGGCTTTTAAAATGTACAATTTGTAGGCTCGAGGCGCTCTTAAACGCAACAGTTATATTCCTTCGTATATCGAACGGTCTGCGTTATGTATCTATCAGTGAGGTCTTATTTATCGAACATAATTATTATACATCGAACGGTAAGGTTTTAAATACCGAACAGAAATATTTATTTTAAATCTCTTTACTTTAGACATTATATCATTGTAACAACATGAGCAAAATAGAATGAATCTTAAACATAAATCACAAAAGTAGAAGAAGCAATATTAATACATATTAAAATATCCTGAGAGACACAAAAAAACAGTTTTTTTATCTCTACCCTTCCACATAGAGCAGAACATGTTTTTAGTCTTCCTTGTTTCTTTTCTTTCTCTTCAATTCTTCCCGATACTCCTTTGAAGATATCGCGTATGTTTTCCTTAATCTAAACTGAGTAGGTTTTTCTGGTACTCGAGGAACTTTGAGAAAATCCTTGAAAGAATCATTGCTACTACTTGAGGTGCAAGCAAGTTCCGAAGCAATTTCATGCTCATTCAATATTTTCCGTTTGTGAACTTTTACTCCACTCTTCAAAATGACGGCACCAGGAAGATTTTTCTTGGGAGAAGTACATACACCTCTAAACGTTCATTATTCCACCACGTGAAATCATCTCTTCCCTGATCACCATCATCTTCTGATGAACTGTCTGTCATCGCTTCATTCTGATTAGTCAATATTGTTTCGCGAGTTGCATTGTACCGAGTTGTAACACTCTTCCAATAAGCATACAAATCGGGTTCTCCATCATTCTGTTTATCTCCATCACGTCTTAGTTTGCCATTGAACTTATCGAGAATGTGAGGAGGCAAGAATTCCTCCAGGTCATCAAGCACAAACTAACTTCTCATTGAGAGTGGAAAGGGATGATGGGCTACCTTCGTTACTATCTTGCTGTTGCTTTCCCACTGGGGATTTCAAAATATCTGCAACACATTTTGTGTAGTCCATAGCGTTGGGACCTACTGGATAGATACCACACTTACGAAATGCGCTTTTCGAAAGATTTGGCCAAACAACATCATCCCAAACTTTGTTTAGCATGGGTGCAAAATTTATCTTTGTTAACGATGTACCAAGAGTTCGTATTTTCTCGTCTTGAAGAGCATTTTCACATGCTCTCTTTAGAGGTGCAAATACCCCTACATCTGCTGGTTGCAGAAGATGGGTGGCGTTAGGGAAAAGGCAGTACAAAATTATTCCATGGTCATGACAATATTTACTGACTTGAAGGGATAAGTGACTCCTGTGTCCTATCAAGAAATAAAACAACAGGAAGTGTAATTTTCTCTTCCTCTAGCAATGACCTAAAGTGTTGAAGGTAGTTCAGAAACGTTGGGGCCTTCATCCAGCCACTTCCAGTTTTCTCGTAGATCCAAGTTTCAGGTACAATGCCGAAGTCGTATGTTGCTGTAGACGATCATTGTTGGGGCACAACGCCCATCGGCACAGAAATTTCCGAGCACTGTTAGGCCTTCTTTCTCTTCAGAGGTTGCTGTAATTTGAAGCTGTTCCCCTCTGACTCCAAGGTACTTTTCTGATACCTTATGGAACAGAAAATTTGTCTCGTCTGCACTGAAGATCCTGCTTGGGTCTTCCATAATTGATCTTACATCCTCAGATTCCAGGTAGCACGACAGTCCAGCAAACCAACCACGTATTCTCTCTTCCGAAACAGCAGCCCTGCTGGTTTCAGCCTTCTTCTGAGACAGAGAAGGATGCCGTCCCATAAAACATTGGAACCAGGTTTTACCAGGTCTTCCATACTTACATGGTGGGCTCCTTCCTGATGACAGTACAATTTACTGAACAGTGTCCAGTAAATTATTTTTCTTCAACGGAAATATTCTCTAAGCCATGTTGATTATGCATTCACTAATGCCCTCTTCTTCTCGTGGACTCAAGGGCAGTCTGAATCTTCTGACATTTAACGTTGTTAAAGGAACCTGGTATGTTTGCGACATCACACCGGACTTAACCTGTTGAACAGCTTCAGTCAAGGCACATAATGAATACTGACACCGTTTCATTCTTTCAACAGGTTTAACTTTAGCTTTTGGTACAATTCCCCCGTTGGGCGTCTTAATTTTGACCATAGTCAAGCTCTGAGCAGTAGTTAAGGAAATAAGCAAGAACTCCAAAAACAATCATTTTCTGCTTTCTAGTTTTAAACAGCTAAAATATAATAACATTGTCTTTTTTTTTTTTTTTTTCAAAGCGTGTGGGGTAGCTGCTCCAACACACCCCTCTTGTCGATGCCACGTTATTTGCCGACTACGAGAAACCTTGGATAGTGACAGGATTGTCAAATGAAGTGATTAGAACAACGTATGGCATCAGACAGATACACAACATCGTAAAGGAAATCTAACTATACCCGATGAGGTTCAAATTTAGGCCCTCTCCAGTTACAGATAGACGCCTCAGCAGTCACGACCACATATCCGGACTTTGGCGCCAAATAAAACAATACTACAAATTAAAATCATAAACAATCCATTAATTTTCAGTGGTGTTTGATATTATAAAATGGGAGTCAAATATCGAACAGTATTTTATTTGAGGAACAAATATCAAGATAGGTGAAAACTCACAATACAAGAAATTAATAAACATGTATTTATGTTACCACAACCTGTTATTTAAAGGATACCTTCTGAAGACACTATTTTACCGGCAAAAACAGATAATCACAGGGACACTGCACCTTAGTAACAATACAACAATCTCATCAAAATCCCGCTAACTCCAAAGTTCTCAGACTTTCCCGCGCTCACCAACACGATAACGACTTCAACCTATCGATTGACATAAAGCTAAGTTTGGAAGGGTGAATTTAGAAATCTCAGATATTATGTAAACTTCTCAATATCCTTATTTTGCAACGAGATGTGTGAACTGTTCGATATTTAAAGGGTGACTAATCTCATTTTGTTCCGTATAGAAGATACAATAAGTAAACTCTTTCAAGATTAAAATTATTGTGTGCACCTTTTCAATACAAATATATATTTTTAGTGGTTAAATTCTACATGAATGAAACACACCAGTTAGGGACATGTTTCACCCTAGTTATGGGCATCTTCAGCCTATATTAATCCTAAGGTCAAGAATTAAAAATATAAACATTGGAACTTATAGTACACTAACTTAATACTAAATACAATTGTCTTATGCTATTTACACAGTTTACAATATGTACAGTATGTACAATGTACAATAAGTGCATTAACCTTGCCAGAATTTATGAACAATGAATTACATTATTTACGATGACCAGACCTCCAATTGCAGATTGGATTGATCACAACTTGAATTGGGGCTTCTCAGTAGTATTGACTAGAATTTATCACTGCGTGAGTTGGGGTTTCATCAGCAGATATGGTCGCCTGAGTCGTAAGAAATTTTAACAATACCGGAACCTTGGTTAAAGTCGTTCATGTTAGGGTTTGAAACAGTTTGAATATTCCTTTAGAAAGAAGCACGGCTATGTTCTAAGGTTGAAGCGTGTAAGTAGGATACATATTGTTGATTTCAATCATTGTTTATCGGAATAAAAATATTCCGTCATTCTTGTGGATAAACTTCCCATTGGTGCATATTCAATCTGGGAGGAATATGAGTTGTCTGTAACTGGATAAGAGAAAAAAACGGGGAATTAGAATGATGAAGGTGGAACCCAATACGGTAATAAAGTAGAGTGAGTGTTTATCGTATGAACTTACTTGTCTTGTCGACGTTAGCTGGGATCCATTGTTCCGGTTGTGTCCAAACGGCTAAGCTTGCTCCTAGTGTAGTATCGATGCTGAAGCGGAGGGGTGGAGCCTGGTGGGGAAGGGGGCGTGATATTCAAATTGTGCGTCTGTATTGTTGCTTGACAGGCGTTACTTGAATTGGATTGGACAGGGCTGGCATTAGGTGTGCCTATTGGAGCGCATGCGTTCTGTGATTTAAACATACTGGGAACTTCATTCTGATTTACGGTCTGGATTAACCTCGGAGTTATTTCATATAACAGATTTTTGTTATCGATGGCATCGTTAAGATTATTATTTTTGTTATAAGATTGGTCCAAATAAATGTACAAGTTTTCTGTTTCGTTCAATAATTTCCCTTTGCTTAGGTTTTTAATGACCGTCAAATAATTTTCTATAGAGGTGAACTTATGGCCTGTTTCAGTCATATGCTGGCTCATGGCCGAATACTTGTTATGCTTGGAAGCATTGTAATCTTCCAGATACCTCGTGTAAAAGCTCCTCCCTGTTTGTCCAAAATATGTGAACGCACATTGGGCACATTTTAACCTATAAACACCTGACCCAGAGTAAATGTTGTTATAATTATTATTATCGACTCTATTGTGGTTGAGGAATATGTTCTGATTATTATTTATTGTCCTGAAGGCTATGTTGACACTGTGCTTTTTTAAAATATTAGTGATATGATGGATAGCCGGGCTATTATACGTAAATGTGGAGTAGCTGTTGATCTTTGATATCTCTGGGACTAGGTTGGACGATAACTTAATTTTGATCTTATCAATTAACCGATTGATCACATTTACTTTAAAGCCATTGTGCCGAGCCAACTGTCTTATGTAATTTAGTTCTGTTTCCAAACTTTTTGGCGAAAGGAGAACTTTTAGTGCCCTATATATTAGGCTATGATAGGCAGCTAGTTTTTGGGCCTTAGGATGTAAGGACGAATCTTTCATATTTGTGGGTGAATGAGTAGGTTTCCTAAAAATTTGAAATTCAAAAGTGTTATTCAAGCGTGTAACCGTTACATCTAAAAAATTTAAGGAATTGTTGACCTCAATTTGACGTTAGGATCAGTGAGACTAATGTCCTTACTGATGATCACAAAAGTATCGTCATGCCCTTTACTTGTATGTTCTATATGGTCCATGTAAATATCTGCTAGAATGCCAGATAGAGGGTCTCCCATAGATACGCCTTGCTGCGGAACATTAAAGGAGAAGTAATTATTGTTTAGAAAGAAATTCAATATCTTTATGAATTCTTTAATTTCCATTTTACTTGATGTTGTCATGGATAATTTTAATGGTTTCTTTAGTGGGAATGCTTGGAAACATGTTTGTGACATCGAAAGAACATAAAATATGGTTGGGTTGCAGTTCAAATTTCTTCAATATTTTGCAGAAACTGATTGAATTTTTTAAGGGAGATTTATTGTTGAAAATATAATATTTTCTTAAAAACCTATGAATGAATTTCGATACTTTATAGGTAGGGCTATTCCTGCAATTTATAATGAGACGCATTGGGGTGTACTTCTTATGAATCTTAGGTAAAGCTCTGGCGGTAGGAATACTGGGGTTTATGTTGAAAAGTCTTTGTTGTTCTTGCTCGTTGAAAAGAAAATTAGAACTTTTTACTAAAGTTTTTTAATTTTGCTGAATTCTTACAGTGGGGTCTTTGTTAACTATCGAATAACTTGTATTATTAAAAAATTCTTCTGATTTTTGGTGTAAAACTGTTTGTCTAGTAGGACTGTGGAACCTCCTCTATCTGCCTTAGTAACAATAATGTTATTGTTGTTTTTTTTTTTTTTTAATTTCTGAATTTGTTTTTTATGATTGAAATCAAAATTAGCATTTAACTCTTGGGCCAGTTTAGGTAATTTCTTTTTTACTTCGTATCAACATCGTTTTGAATCTCAATACCGGTTTCTACCTCTGCTACTGTATTGATGATGTCGGTTGTTTTATTTCGGCTTGGCCAATTATACTTTACAAAGGTGAAGGATGATTTTCAACAGTGATTTCAACCTGTTTGTTATTGTTACTAAACAATATTTTGTAAACTATGAGGTCCACAACCTCACCATGTGCTATTATTGTCCATTTCCATCTGCATCATTTGTTTTTTCATTCCTTTGTTTTCTTAGGTTAACACAATAATACCAATATAAATGGTCCGTTATTGGACATTATAAATTTTCCAGCTAACTCATTCTTGGTTGCCAGCGTTTCGCCCTCGTGTGCTAGGGTGGGCTCATCAGTTGGTACCTAGCACACCTACCAATACGCTGGCTAGTGCATACCGTGGAGGCCACTGCGTAGGCTAACTGGAGCCACCGGCAGTGCCAATGCACTAAGAGACTTTGTCTCATAACTAAAAATTGATGCCTGCTTGGCCATCAGATGATATAGATGTTGATTCCCAATTATTATTCCAATTATTATTTTAAATTAACACCTTTTCACTGAATTTTGTTGCAGTGAATTGTTTTTTGCTCCGCATATTGATGTAAATACTGTATATTTATTTTTGTTTCCGTCTAGGCTCTCTTTTGTTTGTTTTTTCATTTGCTCCTTCATTATATTTTTTAGAATTTTTCCAAATTATATTATGTAAATTATTTCAAACTCCCCTCATTTCGTTTGAATGGATTTCATTTCCAACTACATGTGGACTATAAATTGAAATTTCTCCTACTACTATGGCAGCAATTATTCAACCAATATGATTAATAGAAGTCTATTTTCTCCATAATCTGCTGCATACGCTCCTTATCACGTTTCTCATCTCCAACCGCTGCTAACTCCATTGTCTCCATGATCCCTGTCATGCTTCTGTCTACTTCCGCAGTCACAAAGTCGATTTTCTCCTTAATTTGTTGCATACGCTCCTGTTCGCGTTTCTGCGCCTCTTGTTCACGCCTTTCAGCTGCTTGCTCACGCTCCTTCGCCTCTTTCTCCGCCAAGTTCATCTTAGCCAACAGGTCAGCTAAGGTTACTGCCATAATACCAAATCAAAATACGACGGCGCGGCCTAGAATCCATTACGAAAGCTTTAAGTGTGTTCCCCAGGTTTGTAAATTAATTTCATCAGTTTCTGCAATTTATGTTACTCAAACAACAAACAATATGGCTTTACAATCCGCCATGCAGAAACTACCTATCGATTATCAATAATGTTCTCATCACGCACAATCAGTATAAAACCCACGCGTATTCAAGTATTTTAAAAGCTAATTTAGCCCATGGCCCCAAATATTTTAATAAATATAGGCTTTTCCTAATATGGGCTCAAGACTATGCATTAGACAACAATGCCAAACTATATTTGCATATTATCTCCAGCTAAAGGATAATACTTCTCGTCACAATGGTCCATGCACCTTCAGCCTACGATAATAATGCCACTATAGTTATCCTTTTCCATCCGAGATTGAGGCTATCTTGTGTCCCTAGCTGAATCTAAATAACAAAATCTACTAACTCACTGACTATTTAAAATGTGCTATACAAACAAATTACTCAGGCTATGTCTTCGATCAATTATATCTGAAGGATATAACAGCATCTGCCTCACGTGAAATCATTTTATTGTTCACGAATTCCAATGGAATCATTTAATATTTGACATGCCTTTCTCATCGGTTAACATATTCTACCCACTGTTACAAGTGAACTATGTAGTGCAAGTGGAATGGTTTTTTTTTTTTTTTTTTTTTGAAGACTTTAATTGTAAAATATGATATGTTTTATTTATTATGACTTAACCTGTACTGTTATTTGTAGAGCATAAGATAACATAATGACCTAACCTGTACTGTGTAAGATTGGTGACGTGCATTTGTAAATAGTAGAATTCTGTTCTATATTTCCTGGAAGGATCCAGAAAGTTACATGAATTATGGATCAGGGTGTGTTGTTTTGTGGGTAATGTATTCTAGAAACTATTTCTGACTGTTCTGGAAATACGACATTCGCGATCAGGCGTATTCTAGAATGTTAGTCAAAGTTCGCCATCAAAAGTAAGGTTGTGATTGGCGAGTCTAGGTGGTGATAGGGAACTCGTGCACGCTGATTGGCTGCTCCAAGGCCAGAATTTCCTACATATAGTGAGCGAGGCAGTGTTCGAATTAATTCTGTATCTTGAATTCTGTCGGTCTTGGTCTATCTGTCTGCGAGCAGCCTATCTGGTTGACGTCCCCCGGTTTCCGGGATGGCACTCTCCTCGGGTAAGCACCCTTGAATTCCGTTCCTGCTAAAATTTCCATAATGTTCCCATTTGCTCTTCATACAGGAGTCTGCCCTAACCTCGCCTAGATTCACCAAATTAGTTACTTATGACGCTTTAGTTTTTCAGCTAGACTTACCTGTTCGTTTCCGAGGCATTCCCATTTCTTGTTTCACTAAAATACGTAGATTGTGGTTTAATATTATTTCCCTTGGGGGTTTGCCTCTCGTAGTTCTGTATCACTTGAGGTACGCTAGATTTTGGAGAAACTGTTCTACTCCACTGTATATTGCATTGTACAACTGCATTGGTAAATAGATGTATAGTTGATTTGAAATTTGAATTTACTCTGCTACGAAATAAGCTATGTATATCACTGAACTTATAGCTCGTAACTTGGAACTGTATGTGAAATGTATTTGTAAAATTATTTGGTTAATAATATTTTTCAAATCTAAGGATCACGGCCATTTATTTCGGAATCCGCTATCTAAGCCATGGCCATGCCTTTGGTAGGTTTCCAGCCTTTTTCATCTTCCCGGTTTGTTGTTCACTAGTTGGCCCTACTGATATTTACGTACATGTTTTGTTGGAGATCTGCGTAATGCCAGTTACTGTCTTTCCGAGTGTGTAGCGTCTTCTTATATAGTGTAGTTTGCTTTTACCTTCCCCTTTTACTCTGTTTGTGCCTTGTTTGGTGTTACCACTGTAGTAGAGGTAACACCACGATATCTACCATAAAAAATATAAATGCCGATATTTACCCAACGTTATTTAATATATTCAGTAATTTCTAACCTTTTCCAAATATATTTTGTCTACTTGTATTCTCATACCGACAAGTAATATTGAACACAGGACCTTAGACTCAACTGTCTACTACGTTAGGTTGCGAGTTCACATGATTCCGTCTGGGTATCGAATAAGAATCTCAGACTTCATCATCTATCATTCGCCCATTTGAAATTATCTCTACCTATCTAAATTTATAAATATTTAAGCTCAGGTATCCATCACGGACATTCCCAAAATTTCAAATTCCAAAGTCCTATAAAAGCCTATATAACAACTTGCTATGTGTGCGAAGAGCATCATTCTGTTGGCTCGAAAATAAGTACGACGTCTTCACTATTTATGGTTTCAACACCATTATAATAGCCTTAACAAAAATAAATAACGTCTGCCTACTTCAAAATTAAATCGCACATTCAGCACTGTAAATCTCAAAGTTGGTAAGACTGACTTAATTTGTTTTGCAAATCCCTTCATTCTGCAATATCGCTTCCAGGGCTGTGATTGGTCCTTTTTATAATTGGCCGCTCTCAAACACTCTCATAAATCCCCGATTGAATCATACGGAATACCCGAGATATTCGCTGTTGCTATGAAAGATAAGAACTTATTACTGAAGCCACGCGCTGCCGGAATACTGCATTACGCAACTTCTACATTACACCATGACTCCTTCTTGTATTAAATACTCAACATTACACCATATTATATAATTACTATTTGGGGCATATATGATATGGCACAACCCCACACTATTAGGCTCTCTCAAGACTGAAGCCTGATAAACGTCGGCAGCTACACACTTTAACGATGGTGATCAGAGTGTTAGCTGAAAGTCAGCCAATGTATATTTCTTCTAAATTCACCTTTTTGTAATCATTTCACAACTTAAATACACGTTCCAGATCCTTTCTTTCTTTCTTTTCAGTGCACCGCACAAATAAGATTAAGAGATCGTTTGTAATGACCGGCACCAGATTATGGAATTCCCTGCCAGCTCAGGTCAGAGAAACTAGCTCTTTACAAAGATTTACGGTCGCCTGCCGAGACTACCGGCTGAGGACAGCTGACTGAATTGTTGAAGTATGACTGTGTGCGTGCCTGAGGATTAGTCATTATTAAGACTTTTTAATATTAATTAGTTTTAGTATTAACTTAGTAATGTATTTAAATTTATTCTCAATTCTATTAACTTTTGTGGTTTTAACTATTTTAAGTATCTCAGTATTTGATTACTATGTGGTTAAGTGGAAAAGAGGGCCTCGAGCCCTAACTTCGCCACTGTAAAAATGCATTAATAAATAAATAAATAAATAAATAAATAAATAAACAAAGAATATGCACATGGTAAACACACACACACGTGAAACAAATGTAATTCTTATTATTATTATTATTATTGTTCTTTATAATTTAATGGGCTTTGCTAATAGCGGTATACCCAGTCACTGGAATGAATGTAATTAGTCCAACGAATACAGGAAATTGCGAAACACGAAGTTACAACACAAAAACTTGAACACTTCTTTACAATATGTCATAACTTTAAAAGGTCAAAACATTCAAGGAACACCAACATCATGAACAAAAAACACCACTCATGTGGTTAAAGAACATAGGTTAAATCACAACAAGCAAATGGAGCAGAATAAGGAATTTGCTGAGCAGAGCCTGTAGACACCTAACATTCACACAAAAGAACTGTTATCCTGGCATTAAATTCAATTCCAATAACGACACAACCATCACAGGTTAAAAATACCAATCATATCAAAGAATGAGTTATCGACTATCGTGGGCTTGCCTTCGACCCATGCAAACAATCGATTGTACGGAAATGGAGTGATTATCGAATATTAAAGTTTCAAATTTTTGTCCGCGAAGTCGTAAAACGACACTGTCCATCCGTAAAACCGTAAAATGCTGCAATTTCCGTAAATATTACAGATAAAGCGTAAAAGTAGGCAGGTATGCATTTGTCTACAGCAAATAAGTCAATTTTGCTTTAAGTTGAAGTTTTCACTTTAATTTGCTTTAGTGCACAAAAAATAACGTCACTGTTGTCTTAACTCTGAAGAGGGGCTCCTTCCAGCAATGGTCAGAGTCAACTCAAGTCCTAAGCGGTCGCTTGCTTGTTATACCGGGAATCAACTGAGGAAATTATCCACTTCTCTTCTTTCCCCTTCTTCATTGTGGTTCTCATCCTGAACATGGTGGGTAATGCAAGCAGCTTTGTTCGTCATATCGGACATACGGGTTCGTCATATTCACGAGGGAAAACGATGGCAATGTCAATTATGTTCTTGTTGAAATGACACTACGTGAATCATGAGTTGAAAGGGTTTCAAATGGACGAGAGAAGAAATTGGCTAGTGGAAGCGAAAAAGAAGATGACTATTTAACTCCCAGGACATAGTTTTCATTATTTCAGAACAGTTCGACGTACTGCACACCAGGAACTGACCATGAACATTTTGTTTTTCAATGAAAGTCTTAATAACATTTTAATTTTCTTTCCTTAAAATAATTTTATGTACTTGGTTGAACGAACCTCCTTCCACCACTTGGGGAGTTCATATTACAAAAGGAAGCTTCGGAGTTTTAGGGTAAACAAGAATAATACGGTTTATTAGACATCTCAAAATTGCTTCAAAGTATTTTTTGTTGTATTTTGCCACTTACCTTGCTCGAGTCTTCTTTTAGTGCCACACTATCCTTGCTGTCCTCATTGCAAGCAGCAGGGTTTTCAACTGTAGTAATTGTGTGCATATCACCTTCAGGGTCCAGCTCCTTCAACTTTGGTTGCATGAAATTCATCAAGTACTGACGACGCTTCTTGCGCCATCTTTTTGATGGGTAAGTGTAGATCTGGCCCTCTAACAATCCAGGGATGCGCTGCCTCGGGCTCATGAACAGGTTGGAATGGTTCTGTGCCACACCTACAATCAGTAAAGTGAAACAACTGAGGGGGTGACTTTTTCGATCAAATTGAGTTATGCATGCCATCAAACTCTACCATATGCTGAAAAGTAATCTTGCATAAGTCAACCATGTGCTTTGAATACTGGGGTGAGTTTCAAATTCTTAGCAACAACGGCTTCAGATCTTTGAATATTCTGGATACTTATAGAGATCACGTATGGCAATTAATTCACCAAATTTGAACTTTGTAAGTATAACATTTTTCTCATTTTTCTTAAAATGCTAAAAAGATCACATGACAGATATTGCAACTCACACTGTCAATTATCCAACAACAATTAGCAAAGAATGTGACCCCAACTTTTTATAGATATGTTAACCGGTGGTCTGATACAGCATTACAAAGTGCAAAGTCACTTTAAAATTCTGTTATCAACAGCTAATTTTTTATAAAATCTGTCATTCCACATGTAATGCTTCAGATGGTTCTGAATTTGGAGTAGAGAGTAAAGAAAATCGACACCACTTCCATCTGAATGTCAAGCATGACAACTCAGGGAAACATCTCTGAAACAATTCCAATTAAATGTGATATTTTCCCTACTCTGTATTTCACTGCGATACTCTACCGAGAACTGGATACTTGGCCAGATTATAGCGATGGTGGCTTCCACAGCAGTCGCTCAACTATCTCATGGGTGTTTTGGCCTTCCTTCAGGTAACAACTTGCACCACACAACACACGATGTGACAGTCACCATGATCAAGACAGTCACACAAAACTGTGGCTATAAACATGATGTCAACAGCTGCATAAAGCTGGTCACGATATCAACAGTCACGTAACACTAGAGGTCCTGTGATTTACAGACCTCCTAGCACGTCTAGCGGATCTAGGGTGATCTAGTCTTGAGCAGTCAGTCCAGGCAGTGTAACTGTGAAATGAAATAGAAAATTTTATCCAGTGAATTGCCACAACATTTAAAAAAAAATAGTACCCCTACATTTAATAGATTTTCTTGCTCCTGCAATATGGGAGATTTACAGAAAGTGAAGTGTTACAAACTCAGACTGTAGTAATGTTGAAAGCTCCATCTCCTCTAGCGTCCTGATGCAATCTTTTTCTCCATAACAATACCTGCAATTCATGGAATGCCGGCTGTATCATGTGGAGCAAAGCATGCGCTCGTTAGAAGTCTCTTAACTACAGTAGCGGAAGAGGGGCTAGCACGATATGTGCTACTTATAATTATACTGAATTTCATTTCCATTTTTATTATGTTTACTACAAATGCAAATGGGCATATTTTCATGTGAAATGATTTGCATCGTCATATCTGATCAATGGAATTTAAAATTCGTGACTTTTCGTTGTATCAGTATGATACATCCCGTAGCTACCAATACAAATCGGCAATGCAGAAATAAACCGAGGTTCAAATAATTTCTAGTAAAGATCGATACATATTTAGTGTCAAAGCGTTATGAAAATGATTTCCCATATCACATAGAAGGTTTCTCTTTTAAAAGTTTGGTATGGTTTGGTATGGTAATATTCATCATAAACAGACTTTCTTTTGATAATATTTTCCAAATTTTTCCTGCAGGATTGACAGATAGTGAGATATTGGAGCTTGTAGACCAAATTGACCCGAATTATTCAGATGTACAGCACAGTCCAAATGACAATGGTATTGATGATGAGCTCTTAGGTTTTTTTACCTAGTACAGTGAACGATGATAATACTAGTTCTCTCTTGGACTCTTAGAATCAACCTGAAATTCCCATAGGAAGTACTCATGTCAGAGGTTCAGGCTGGTTGCATAAGTTTGCGTAAGTTGAATTTACATTCAATTATTAAATTTATTCTCAAATCTACTTATCTGTGAGATTAAATAATTTTTATTTCTTTTTAGTTTTGAACCACACCCTATTGGAAATCTTCAGGCATCACCAGACTACCCTAATGAAGAACATCCTAAAAAACAGTTTGAGGGTTTTGTAACCTTTACTACACTGGTTACACAAAACAAAGCACTAAACATAATAAAGGGGGAAGTTAAGAGCAACTACACAACATCAGAAACCACTACACACTCAGAAACATTAACTGAAATTACGCGGATCTCCGCCGACCAAAACATACGTAAATATCAGTAGGGCCAACTAGTGGACAATAAACCAGGAAGGTGGAAGGAATAACGACCTACTGAGGCCAAGGACGTGGCTTAGGTTGCAGATTCGGAAATAATTCGCCGTGATCCTTAAATTTGAAAAAATATTACTACAAGTGAAATTTTACAAATACATTCCAAAACCAAATCCACAAACTTGCAACTTACAAACTATAAGCTCCGTGATTCACATAACTTAGAGGTTATTTGATAATATTTACGTACAAGTTACAAAATTCCAAACCAACTATACATCTAGTTACAAATCCAGTTGTACAATGCAAATTACAGTGAAGTAAACATACTCTCCAAAACTCTAGCAGTCATCAAGTGACACTGAACTACCAGAGTCAAACCCCAAGGTAAATATATCAAACTACAATCTACATATTTAGTAAAATAAGAAATGGGAATGCCTCCAAAACAAACAGGCAAACCCAGCTGAAAAGCTAAGGCGTCTTAAATAACTAATTTGACGAATCTAGGTTAGGCTAGGGCAGACTACTATACGAAATAGCAACCGACCATTACGGAAATTTTAGCCGGAACGGAATTCAAGAGTGCTTACCCGAAGGTGGCCCATCCCGGTAGCGAAGCATTGCACACGACGTAAAAGTTCAGACAGAATAAGACAGACTAAGGCAGACCGAATTATCACGAACGCTGCCTCGCTCTCTATATATAGGAAAACCCTGGCCTTGGAGTAGCCAATCAGAATGCATGAGTCCGCCCATCCCCTCCTAGGTTCACCAATCACAACTCCAACTTTAGTCACGAACTTAACCTACATTCTCGAGTACACGATCGCGAACCTTCCATTCCCAGAACATTACATGTAATAAATATCATTTTTGGTCCGTATTGATGATATTTGATTGAAATAATAACATTAAGTTATTTATTAGACCACCTAATCAATACAAAATCGTCTTGGATGATTTACATAGATTTGTTAGCTAATATTGGTACATGTTTCGCCTTCTCTGAAGGCATCATCAGCCATAGTCTTAACCTTAAATTAAAAATAAGCGTCTAAATAACATGTAGTAATGAAATGAATTTTAAAATCTTGAAGAGATTTGAAGTAAAATAACATTAAAAATAACAATGATGGTTTGAAAATACAATGTGATGAGATATAATAGTGGAAGTATTGACAAAATTAACTTAGAAGGCTGCTAAAATAAGTACAATGGATAAAATAACAGATTGTTATACAACAAGCAGTAAGATTGCATAAAAGTAAAGTTGATAGTCTGGCGGTTATAATTAGACGATGGCGAAAAATCGTATATAATCAAAGTAAAGAAGAGAGAATAAAAGTCAAAGTTATTCGAGAGATCCGGAGTTAATCATGATCTTGAAGATAAAAGACGAAAGTCAGATGCATATGGTGAAGTTGTAGAACACGTTGAGGTTATGAAGTTGGTGAATAGAAGTTGAAGAACAGTTTCAAATAGGATCACTATGGACCATCTCAAAATTTGAAGTGATGTTCAAATGTTGTAAATTGTGAGTTTATAGTTTATCTCTACCAGATACGCCGAGCATTACAATGCCCAAAGACACAACAAATTCTCCGCAATGGCCAACCACATGAGGGACACAGGGCATAAATTCACCACAATAGAACAAGACCTCCATATCCTAAAAAGAGTCGATAAAAGAAAACTCATGACAGAATATGAAAACTTATTTATTTTCCTCGACCAACACTTTAATAAAGATAAGAATCTAAATGACACTATTGATAAAAAAAAGCCCCTTGTATGAACAGATTCTTATTTTATTACGAGAATCAACTTCCCTCACCAACATATTCTTAAAAATCTTCAACCTCACATCAATTAGAGTTCCCACCTCCCCAACAGCTAATATACCCCCCTCCCTTCCCCCCGCCGCTAGTACCTCTAATTCAAATACAACCAATAAACCCATAGCCACACCCACCGTAACATCGCTCCCTCCAATAGCCTTACACCGTTACAACACGCGCAATAATACACTCTCTTCCTTCCCTCCCACCAATAGCAGCCCCCCTCCAATAGTTACGTCAACGCAAACAGATCCCCCTCCAGCACAAACCTTCAGTTATAACACACGTAGCAAGAAGTCTACTAATGCAAATACTTCTAACTCAATGTTACAAGCTATCTTTGTCACCGTCAAATGGTAAGTGCACACGATTCTACTTCAATATTTTCAAATATCTTTTCACACAATTAACTCTACGCTTCTTGCTTTCTTTTACAGAATCCACTTTTATATGCTTTTTCAACTAGAATATCTACAAACTCACAATTTACAACATTTGAACATCACTACAAATTTTGAGATGGTCCATAGTGATCCTATTTGAAACTGTTCTTCAACTTCTATTCACCAACTTCATAACCTCAACGTGTTCTACAACTTCACCATACGCATCTGACTTTCGTCTTTTATCTTCAAGATCATGATTAACTCCGGATCTCTCGACTAACTTTGACTTTTATTCTCTCTTCTTTACTTTGATTATATACGATTTTTTGCCATCGTCTAATTATAACCGCCAGACTATCAACTTTACTTTTATGCAATCTTACTACTTGTTGTATAACAATCTGTTGTTTTATCCATTGTACTTATTTTAGCAGCCTTCTAAGTTAATTTTGTCAATACTTCCACAATTATATCTCATCACATTGTATTTTCAAACCATCATTGTTATTTTTAATGTTATTTTACTTCAAATCTCTTCAAGATTTTAAAATTCATTTCATTACTACATGTTATTTAGATGCTCATTTTTAATTTAAGGTTAAGACTATGGCTGATGATGCCTTCAGGGAAGGCGAAACATGTACCACTATTAGCTAACAAATCTATGTAAATCATCCAAGACGATTTTGTATTGATTAGGTGGTCTAATAAATAACTTCATGTTATTATTTCAATTTCCAGAACAGTCAGAAAATATATTCTAGAATACCTAACAAACAAAGGCAACACGTTGTTGTTGTTGGAGTCATCAGTCCAATAGACTGGTTTGATGCAGCCCTCGATGTCACCCTATCCTGTGCTAACCTTTTCATTTCTACGTAACTATTGCATCCTACATCTGCTCTAATCTGCTTGTCATATTCATCATACCTTGGTCTACCCCTACCGTTCTTACCCCCTACACTTCCTTCAAAAACCAACTGAACAAGTCCTGGGTGTCTTAAGATGTGTCCTATCATTCTATCTCTTCTTCTCATCAAATTTAGCCAAATAGATCTCCTCTCACCAATTCGATTCAGTATCTCTTCATTCGTGATTCGATCTATCCATTTCACCTTCAGCATTCTTCTGTAACACCACATTTCAAAAGCTTCTATTCTCTTTCTTTCTGAGCTAGTTATCGTCCATGTTTCACTTCCATACAATGCCACGCTCCACACGAAAGTCTTCAAAAACATCTTTCTAATTCCGATATCAATGTTTGCAGTGAGCAAATTTCTTTTCTTAAGAAAGCTCTTCCTTGCTTGTGCTAGTCTGCATTTTATGTCCTCCTTACTTCTGCCATCGTTAGTTATTTTACTACCCAAGTAACAATATTCATCTACTTCCTTTAAGACTTCATTTCCTAATCTAATATTTCCTGCATCACCTGCCGGCAACACACCCTGTTCAAAAATTTATGTAACAAAAGTTTCTGGATACTTCCAGTAAATATAGAACTGAATACTACTATTTACAAATACATATGTTACAAATATTACACAGTACAGGTTAGGTCATTACATGGCATACAAACAAATCACCACACTTTACAAATAAAGTCTTCAATAAACATTTTCCACTTCCAATACATTTTCACCTGTGACATGTTTCACCAAATATGCTCAGCCACAAGATATGTCTGAGTACAGGTGGCAGTAACTGGGCTGTACTGGGGTTCCGTAACTGCAGCATCCTTGTTGCGTTGTCTGTGGATAAGGAAGCGAAGAACTTGTTCCCCTTAATTGCAGATATCTTAATTTGTCGCCGGTGGTGAAAAGTTCATAACGTGGATGTCTTATCATTATGCTAAAATTTTGTGAAATCGTCATTGAAAAAACTAAGGAACATTCAAAGACATTTTCGAGAAAGTCAATGAAATATTTGTTTTTGTTGTGAATTTTCAGGACTCATAAGAAAGACATATTTATTAGAGATCTCTGTAGTTGTAACAACCATTTGTATGACCCTGTATTTGCCACGTGGAGGCATCGATAACTAAACTGCTGTGTTTCGCAATAAAAACCTCGAGAATTTGTTGTCCATATATAGTAATTCTTTTTAATTGGTAGGAATAACGACTTTCTTCATTGGCGAAAGTTTTGGGTGGAATTGTAGTAAGCTTCCCTGATTGGCTGTTTGCGTGTTTCTCAATTTCCGGCCTTTGGCTCCTCGGTAAGAGCAGGGCTCTTGTCCGGGTCTTTGGTTTTCATACGTCCTCACGGTCAGACGCACTTCAAGTGTGGTCCCGTCTGTGGCTCCGCCACCTCAGGGCAAGCACGTTTCCTTTTCTCGAATTTTAAATGAACATGTATGTTTATTTGCTTCCAAGTTTACCCTAGACCCTGGTTTTCGCCGTTCTGTTTTGTAATGCTTTAGCTCGTGAGCTAGGCATATCCTTTTCTTTTGGAGGCAATTCCCTTTTATTAACCTTTTTAACTGTGTAATGTAAAATTTAATTTTCCATCCAGGGTTGCCTCCCGTAGTCCTGCGTCGATTTAGTGTATGCCGTTTGGAGCTATGCGTCTCCCGCTGATGCGTATTAGGAAGGCAGCATCTCTGAAGGCCTCTGCATTAAATTTTAAATTCCTTGTAAATTATATGTAATAATCTGTAAAGCTCCTTTTCTATTTTCCTTGTAAGATAGTTGTAATTGTTTTTATACTCCCTGGAATTTTAATTGCAGAAGTTGTTCTCATGGTTCGATTCACCTTTATTTTTCTTTATTGATCATGTTATCTTATTTTTATATTGCTGTTATTCAACTAGGTTAAAATTTCCTTATTTGTTAGTAAATGCAGACTGAAGAGTAACCGCTCGCAAGTCTTTTCCCTACAACATCACGCAAGATCATATCCTCTTAGGGATCCCAGTCCGCTTCCCTCATCCTACCTCTGGTTGTCATGTTGGTAATCCTGCTTATCTTTGCTTCTAGCCATATGTATGTTTTCAAAACTTGCGGTGTTATAATTGGTGTCTTTTCGGTTGAAATATGTTCCTGTTGATTATTACATATTACTGTGCTTTAAATTAATATGACCAGCTTCAAAAGGGAGGATTACATAATTAAGAATGTGCTAAAAAAAACATTTATGGCAGTCCGGCTTCATGGTTAAATGTTTAGCATGCTGACCTTTGGTCACAGGGGTCCTGGGTTCGATTCCCGGCAGGGTCGGTGCTTTTAACCTTAATTTGTTAATTTCGCTGGCACGGGGACTGGGTGTATGTGTCGTCTTCATCATCATTTCATCCTCATTACGACACGCAGGTTGCCTACAGGAGTCAAATCGAAAGACCTGCATCTTATATCTCAAATATTATTATAATATATATAGATCCACCTGTTCAATACAATACAATATAATCCACTATATCATGTGGTTAAAATTTTATACATAATACATAAAAGTCATAGGTACATGTTTCACCCTTTTTCTAGGACAACGTCAGCCTGTATCAATCTTAAAAAGTAATGGATATGGAATCTTTCTAATCCTATAAACTATAGAGTAAAATGCTGGACAATGATTTCATAAAATGTTATACTATAACATATAAAATAAGGATATTGCATAGAAAGTATGTTAAAAATACTGTGAATTAACAGTTTTTGAAGATTAAAACGTGGTTAATCATGAATTTGAGCGTTTAAAACCAAAATGGATCCTCTTCTTATACATCATTAAGACTGTGATGGCCTTGAGTGTAAGCACAATCATCCAAGGGGGATGTTTGTTCCATTCGCATAGCACGAGTTCAAGATAGCAAAATCACTGTCAGTTATTTAAAACAAAAGTGTGAACGTATCAAATATGTTAAAATATGTACAGTTAATTTATCTGAAAGTCGTAGGAAAAAAAGTGACTTCTTGTGGAGATGTTGCTAATGATAAAATGTTGTGTCAAAGCTAGCCGATGTCGGTGTTTAATTATGTTAGTACGGTAATCAATTCCAAACTTCAGGCAGCTGAAATGAAATTCCTACGCACTATGATCCAGACAACCAGGAAAGACAAGATTAGGAATGAGAAAATTAGAGAAGAAGTAGGAATAGACAATTCTCTCCTAAATAAGATTCAGATATCAAGACTGAAGTGGTTTGGTCACATGAAGAGGATGCCAGTAAACAGAACTGCAAGGAAGGAATTTGACAGAAAGGTAGCAGGAAGACGACCCGTGGGAAGGCCACGAAGGAAATTGATAGATTTAGTTAAGAGCGATGTACTGCTCAGAGGTCATGATTGGGACAAGTTGGTGGAGGAAGAATGGTACAAGGACACGATGAGATGGAGGAGGCTCACATACCACACCCGGGAAACTGGAGATGGTTTAGGATGATGATGATGATGATGGTGATGATGATGATGGTAATCAACTGGATCCAAAAGATTGTCAACTGGGTGTTATTAACCCTGTTGAAGCATTTGTTAGAAGAAATGATCAAGTTTTTTCCTCGAAAGCTGCGTGTTAAGTACGTCGGGCTGTTCCAGCAACGCTAGCTTGACTGAGCTTTAACCACGTTTTAACCTTCAAACACTGTTAATTCACAGTATTTTTAACATACTTTCCGTGCAATATCCTTATTTTATACGTTATAGTACAACATTTTATGAAATCATTGTCCAACATTTTACTCTATAGTTTATAAGATTAGAAAGATTCCATATCCATTAATTTTTAAGATTGATATAGGCTGACGTTGCCCGTAAAAAAAAAAGGGTGAAACATGTACCTATGACTTTTATGTATTATGTATAAAATTTTAATCACATGATATAGTGGATTATATTGTACTGAACAGGTGGATCTATAAATATTATAATAATATTTGAGATATACGTCAACTTCAATACGGAGCCAAATGAGAATAGTTACTTGTAGACCTGCATCTGGTGAGCCAAACTCCTGGCACTAAAAGCCATACGCCATTTCAGTTTATGACAATGCAGTATCTAATGAGACTAAACAGCTGGACAGCTTTGGAAAGTTCGGCCACTCCTGGGCCCTGTTTCATAAAACTAACTAATAATATTACCCAATAATATTAGAACTCATAAAAATAATTATTGATGATGATGCATGTTGTTTTAAGGGGCTTAACATCGAAGGTCATCGGCCCCTAATGGAACGAGATGGACGACATGATATGACATAAAATTTTAAAACGAATCCACTGACTAGAGTAAAAAAAAAGTGATGAAAAATGAGTATGAGATAAAACAATCAGTGGATCTAATGCCTTCTTTTCTAATAAGATAAGAGAAAATACAGGAGACAAAGGAATAAGGCATGCCTACTAGTACAGATACAGAATTTACGTTAGACGTTAAAATAACACATTAAAATACGCAAAACAAACTAAAATTAAGTCAACAGGATAAAAGCACAATTGACATAAATACACTAGCACAAAGGACATCATTACATATGATAAAACAGACCACTATCCCTCATAAAGCGGATGACAAGGTCTGCTAAAAAAAAAAAAAAAAAAAATTATTAGTTAACCAAATTCTGTTTCATAAAAATTTACACATGACTAATAAAATATCTTCACTAATAATATTAGTATATTAGTCAGCTGATACAAATGGAGGTTGTTGGTCTGTTGCATATATTCTTGGTTCGGATTTCTTCCTACATATGAAAATGGATTAAGCAAGTGAAAATAATGTGAGAGAAGAAAGTTTATTTTCGGAAGGTAATTGAGTTAAAGCATCAACTATTCGCACTACACTATAACTCTCCTTGTACCTCAACTCCGTCTTATTAATTTCAGGGTCGATTTTATTACTTCCATTAATAATGCTACCCAGATAAGTAAAATGTTCTACATTGTCTAACTGTTCTCCATCTATATTCACTTGGCTTCTCTTTTCCACAGTTTTCTTTTTACTAATTACCATTCCAAACTCCTTCAGATTTTCATTCCAAAGGTCCAGTCTACTTTGTACTTCCTTTTCTCCCTTTCCCCAAATCACCACACATTCACTTCATCACTACACGTTTCATGATTTCATCCATCAGTATAATAAACAATAATGCTGACTTCCTGGTTTCAGACCTTTTCTCTTAACCCTTTCAGTCCCAATGTTAACATGAATTTTCACCTGAGTCCCAACGTTGCTGAGAATTAACTACAGATGTAAGCTTCCATAATCAGTCAACAGATGGCAGAGAAGTCTTACATAATTTCTCTTAGATAAAAAAATTGACAGTGGTGTACTGCATGGTCATGGAGGATCATACCTTGGTGTTTATTTTCTGCATTTTATGAGTGAGTGTGTGTTGCATTACAAGTGTATTTATTTTGTTTGGTGAAAAAAGGTTTAAAAATACTACGTGCACCAGATAAACTTAAATTTAGAAATATTACCAACGGGAGGGAGCGGTTGGTTTTGTAAGGGAGAGGAGAAATTGGAGAAGAAATACCTGTTGAACCGTTCATTGCGATCGGCGCCGTCTGCTGTTGCATCGTTGTGGTTCACGCTGACAGGAATCCGCTCCGTCCTTCTCCGTGTGTTGATGAGACTCCAGTAGCGCTTGGGATTACTGCGGACGTTTTCAGTGACAGTGTCTACGTGTGTTTTGTAGTCTCTTCTGACCATAAACCTCGTGTGGCGGCGGATTTTAACAAAGGTATTGTGATTGTGTGGGTTAGGGAAGTCTTTCCATAGGCGCCAAGCTCTCTTCTTATTAAATAGTAACAGTCTGGTCTCTTGTGATATCCAGTGTTGATATTTGCTGGTAGTAGCCCGTTGTGTAGCTACAAAGTCTTTAATTGCAGCTTGCAGCGAGTCATACAGCAGGTCAAGAGCCGATTCAATATCGGCTATTTCGAGCAGACTCCAGGGAAGGCATTCCAGGGCATGACACACTGCAGGCCAGTCGGCACGGCACCAGATGTACGTAGGGCGGTAGGATGTCCTGCTGTGAGGCTTTGTGGAGGGGTGGGGAAGGAGGAATGTAACATCGAGAATGTAGCAGGAAAAGGTTGCCTGGGGTTATTGTTTTAAGTTCTAATGAGGAGAGTATGAGGTCCAGGGTGTTGGGTCCATGGGTTGGGTACATATTAAACTGTTTCGGTCCAAGGCCATTAATAAAACTGTCTATAAAGTATGTGTCACGTTGTTAGCTGACAGTCCAGAAGGGAGAAGGCCACTTTATAGACAGGTTAAAGTCACCCATTAAAATTACTTCACCATGAGGGAGAGCTGCAATTACCGAGTCCAGGCACTGTTCAAGGTCACTGAATGGGCTGTTTGGTGGTCTGTAGTAACATCCCACAAGGACAGGGCATCGAGGCAAGAATAGCTCCACCCACACTAACTCACAGTTCCGTTCGAGATCTGTCCTTCGTTTACACAGTAATGCACTCTTTACAGCTAGCATCACTCCACCACCTCGAGTAGCGCGATCACGACGGAATATGCTGTACTTAGCACTGAGTGGTAGTTCACTGTCACTAGCCCAAGAGAGCCATGTTTCAGTAAGTCCAAGCACGTCAACTTCTCTTAAGTCTGGCAGGGATAGTTCACAATCAGACAACTTATTGTTTAGGCTTTGCACATTCTGACAATAGATGTTTATGTCTGTTTTCATTTCACAAGTGGTGGGACCGGGCTTTAAGAGGACATCTCCAGCCAGTAGTAGGAGGCAAAGCGAGCCCCTAATCGCTGAGCGAACAGGCCTAGGCTCGTTCGGCTCCGAGCTAGTAGTGAGGCGCCTATAAGTCTGGAAAATGGCGCATCCAGTCAGAGAGAACGCCAGAATGTAGCAGTTTCTCTCTGCTAGTAGCCATGCAAAAGGAGAACTCATTTTTTCACTTGCACACACCGATTCCTTAATTCGAATAGACCCGTGCAGAGAACTGTAAAGCGCAACAACTCTGATTATTACCACACAAACAATACAAACTGCAGCAGCACTAAGCTTGCGCGTGTGTCCTCTAGCCGCCATCTTGACTAGCCCACCCCACTGACTCTCCCTTCCTTTTCAAGGATATAACCAAACATCAAGAGGACGATGCTGAGTTATAAGGTATTATCGACAGGATTAAATCCAGTGAGCATGTTAAGCCCTACATTCTTAAGAATGGTGTCCTGTGTTGTCCTGCTCACGGTCGCAGAGACCCCAAAATTGTAGTCCCAACTAACCTGGTCCTGGCTCTCTTCAAATATATTCATGAATCCCCAGTGGACGGTCATCTGGGCGTTTTCAAAACAAGACAGAAGATTCGTAACCACTTCATTTGGAAACCCACGGATAGTGAGATCCATACCCTTGTCAAGTCCTGTAAGATTTGTAACATCAGTAAACCTGCCCCGAATACTTGTCTAGGTTTCTTGTCTTCTGAGCAAGCTTCTCGCCCCATGGAAAGACTGTTCATAGGCTATATTGGTCCTTTCCCGAGATCTCAGAATGGTCATCGTTTCATACTGGTGTGTGTTGACGCCTTTTCGCGTTTTACGTGGCTGTTCCCCACTCAGATGGCTAACGCCAACACCACCATCTTGTGCTTGAAACAGATATTCGCCTCGTTTGTACCCTGTCAATTCTTGGTAAGTGATAACGCAAGAGCCTTTACTTCTGCCCAGTTCCGGAATTTGTGTTTTGATCTATCCATTGCTCATGTAACCACTACCCGTATTACCCGAGGCCAAATTATGCTGAGAGAGTGAATCGCGATCTGCCCTCATCGCTTATCACTCCTCAGACCACTCCAAGTGGGATTCTTCACTAAATTGGTTGTCGTTTGCATTTAACACTGCTGTCCATGAAAGCCACAAGCAAACCCCTGCTTCATTAATATTGGCTTTTACCCCAAATTATCCTCTATCTAATCTGTGGTCAATTAATGACCTTCTGCCCAACGATGCCAGCCCAGAAAAGATTCGAGCTGATTGGCACCGTGCATGAAAGAACCTGAAGGTTTCTTACGCTAAGGTCCAGCGTAATTACAACCACGGGTGAAGACCGCACAATCTGTCTGTGGGTGACCAGGTGTTTATTAAAACGCACCCTGTCGTAAGTTAGTTATAAGTAACAGTGTAGGTAAATACTTTAGGTATCCTCTAGTGTAATGGATTTAGTATTATAAGTTAGGTAGGTTTTAGTTTAGGGTCACTGCTTGGAATTTATTCCCCTTACTTTCATGTTTAGGGTAAACTCCTGCAGTTCCTCCTGTAGTTCCTTTTACCCCCACCGAAAACTTGTTAAATGAATGAATTATAGTGCTTACCCCGGGGCTAGTGCCCTAATATCCCTGGGGTGCGAGGGGGAGTCCCTACTGCATACTCATTAAGCCAACCATTGGGTGACTCTACGCAAGATCTTTGAGCCCAGCAGCATACTTTTACCTCAAGTATTCCCCTGTCTGCTGCGGTTTGTTTATGTTACAGTGGCTGCAGTGACCAGCTTCTTCTGACGGCAGCCTGAAGTGCCAAGTTGGGAGGCATATGGTGTGCCTTGGGTGCTACCATCCGGCACCTCGATCCTGTGGCGAACATCCTATTGGTGGCAGGTGGACTGGACGGTGTCTCACCCATCTGCTTATTTGGTGCAAGAGACCACTGAACTGCAGCTCACATAGCTACCTGGGTTGGACTGCAATTGAATGGAGGCTGGCGATAAACGGCCATGTCGGCAGCCACATCATCAGCGAGAACCGGTGGCCTAGCTGTGCTGTGACTGGCGTGGAAAAGTGGTGCAAAATACTTAGTCCGTAACTTGACTAAGGAGGCCTTGAACACTGTCTGACTAGAAAGTGAGAAGGTTCTGGATTACTAACAATTGGCCGAAGGAAAGAGTGTACATCCTTTGGTGGACAGAGTAGAAGTTGTCAAAGCAATTGTAAAAGGTTCAGAAGGCATTTTGAAGTGTAGTGTGACTATCCATGTGGACCTTTGTGTGATATTTATTGGATAGTGGGATCTATGAACACCTTTACAGTTTACCAATAATTTTCATAAACCGTAAACTAAAGGCTAGTAAAAGGACCTGTGGTGAAGCGACAGTTTGTATTGTTTATTGTTGGAGAGTCAACTTCAAGAAATCACGATTGTTAGGGTCATGTATCTTTCCTATCTATATTATGTGAGAACATTTTATAAATTGATCGCTTTCTCCTCAGTAAAACTATGTTAACTGTCGAGCTACGCTCGACTTTCGGGGAGAGGAAGATGTCACAGGTGTAGAATATATTGGAAGTGGAGTGTATTTATTTGTAAACCTTCCGTAGTACTTACTGTACGATCTGAAGTGTAGTGACAGAATGTTTTATTTGTATTCCATTCAGGTACCTAACCTGTACAGTGTAAGAAATATTGTTGTACATAGGTTGGTTGTAAATAGTAGATTTCAGTTCTATACTTACTGGAAGTATCCAGAAAGTTATCACATGAATTTTTGAACAGGGTGTGTTTCCTTTTGTTGGTTATATATTCTAGAAAGTATTTTCCGACTGTTCTGGAAATGGAAGATTCGCGATCGTCCGTATTCGAGAAACTTATTTAAAGTTCGCGGCTGAAGTAAGAATTGTGATTGGTGAATCTGGGTAGCGATAGGCGGGCTCATGCGTTCCGATTGGCTACTCCAAGGCCAGGGTTACCTTTTATAGAGAACGAGGCAGCATTTCGTGGTCTGTCTGTGCTCTGTGATCGGTCTGTCTGGTTCCCCGAAGTTTTGACGGCGTCTCGCTACCGGGATGGGCCATTATGGGGCAAGGTCCAATTTGGAGGCTTTACACATGGATATCACCCGCCGATAACGACGAAAAGATCATAAGAAATCAAATTAATTTCATTTTGGTAGAGCAACAACTAAAGAAATATGTGACATCCGTTAAGACGTATCCCGGTGCTGATGTAAATAGTGACCACAATCCAGTTGTAATGGACCTTAAAATTATACGTTTTTGAAAAATGAAAACCATGTTAAACCATCCAAGCATATTAAGAAACTATTGGATCCCAAAGTAAGAACTAATGTCGGAACTCCACTGGAAAAGAAGATGGAATTAATAAGATACACTGAATCCTCTGCGAACCATGTGACCTTGCCGCGGTGGGGAGGCTTGCGTGTCCCAATGATGCAGATAGCCGAGCCGCAGGTGCAACCATATCGGATGGGTATCTGTTGAGAGACCAGACTAACGAATGGTTCATCGAAAGGGGGGTAGCAGCCTTTCGGTAGTTGCAAGGGCGGCAGTCTAGATGATTGACTGATACGGCCTTGTAATAATACTCAACATAGCTTAGCTGTGTTGATACTGCTACACGGCTGAAAGCAACGGGAAACTACAGCCGTAACTACCTCCCGAGGACATGCAGCTCTCTCTGTATAAATGATGTACTGATGATGGCTTCCTCCCGGGTAAAATATTCCGGAGGTAAACTAGTCCCCCATTCGGATCTCCGGGTGGGGACTAAACGAGAGGGGGCGATCATCAGGAAGATGGATACTGACATTCTGCGAGTCGGAGCGTGGAATGTTAGAAGTTTGAATCATTGTGGTAGGTTAGAGAATCTGAAAAGGGAGATGGATAGGCTAAAGTTAGATGTAGTTGGTATAAGTGAAGTACGTTGGCAGGAAGAACAGGATTTTTGGTCAGGCGACTACCGAATTATCAACACGAATTCAAACAGGGGAAATGCAGGAGTTGGTTTAATAATGAATACAAAAATAGGGCAGCGGGTAAGCTACTACGACCAGCATAGTGAAAGAATTATTGTCGTCAAGATAGATACCAAACCAATGCCCACCACAATAGTGCAGGTTTATATGCCTACTAGTTCAGCGGATGATGAAGAAATTGAAAGAATATATGAGGAGATAGAAGATTTAATACAATATGTAAAAGGTGATGAGAATCTAATTGTGATGGGAGACTGGAATGCAGTGGTAGGCCAAGGAAGAGAAGGTAGTACAGTAGGAGAATTTGGATTGGGACAAAGGAATAAAAGAGGAAGTCGGCTGGTTGAATTCTGCACTGATCATAATTTAGTCCTTGCCAATACTTGGTTCAGACACCACAAACGACGGCTGTATACGTGGACGAGACCTGGAGACACTGGAAGGTATCAAAGATTTCATTATGATTAGGCAGAGATTCAGAAACCAGGTGTTGGATTGCAAAACTTTCCCAGGAGCAGACATTGACTCTGACCACAACTTGTTGGTCATGAAATGCCATCTGAAGTTGAAGAAATTGAAGAAAGGAAAGAATGCAAAAAGATGGGATCTAGACAAGTTGAAAGAAAAGAGTGTGAGGGATTGTTTCAAGGAACATGTTGCACAAGGACTAAATGAAAAGGCTGAAGGAAACACTATAGAGGAAGAGTGGAGAGTCATGAAAAATGAAGTCAGTAGGGCTGCTGAAGAAATGTTAGGAAGGAAGAAAAATTCAACTAAGAATCAGTGGATGACTCAGGAGATACTAGACCTGATTGATGAAGACGAAAATACAAGAATGCTAGAAATGAAGAGGGCAGAAAAGAATACAGGCGATTAAAGAATCAAGTGGATAGAAAGTGCAAGGTAGCTAAGGAAGAATGGCTGAAGGAGAAGTGCAAGGATGTCGAAGGCTGTATGGTCCTGGGAAAGGTAGATGCTGCATACAGGAAAATCAAGGAAACCTTTGGAGAAAGGAAATCTAGGTGCATGAATATTAAGAGCTCAGATGGAAAGCCACTTCTAGGGAAAGAAGACAAAGCAGAAAGATGGCAGGAGCATATCCAACAGTTGTATCAAGGTAAAGATGTAGATAATTTTGTTCTGGAACATGAAGAGGCTGTTGATGCTGATGAAACGGGAGACCCAATTTTGAGGTCAGAGTTTGACAGAGCTGTAAGTGACCTAAATAGGAACAAGGCACCTGGAATTGATGACATTCCCTCTGAATTACTGACTGCCTTAGGAGAAACCAGCATGGCAAGGTTATTTAATTTAGTGTGCAAGATGTATGAAACAGGAGAAGTCCCATCCGATTTTCGGAACAATGTTGTTATACCTATTCCCAAGAAGGCCGGTGCTGACAGGTGTGAAAACTACTGCACCATTAGTTTAGTATCTCATGCCTGCAAAATTTTAACACGTATTATTTACAGAAGAATGGAAAAACAAGTTGAAGCTGAGTTGGGAGAAGATCAATTGGCTTCAGAAGAAATGTAGGAACACGTGAAGCAATCCTTACTTTACGTCTGATCTTAGAGGATCGAATCAAGAAGGACAAGCCCACGTACATGGCATTCGTAGATCTAGAAAAGGCATTCGATAATGTTGATTGGACCAAGCTATTTATGATTCTGAAGATGATAGGGATCAGATACCGAGAACGAAGAATTATCTACAATCTGTATAAAAATCAGTCTGCAGTGATAAGAATCGAGGGCTTTGAAAAAGAAGCAGCAATCCAGAAAGGAGTGAGGCAAGGCTGCAGTTTGTCCCCTCTCCTTTTCAATGTTTACATAGAACAGGCAGTAAAGGAAATCAAAGAGAAATTTGGAAAGGGAATCACAGTCCAAGGAGAGGAAATCAAAACCTTGAGATTTGCCGATGATATTGTTATTTTATCTGAGACTGCAGAAGATGTTAAAAATTAAATAACTGGAAAGGAGGTTCAACCTATTCAATACTCAAAAGAAAGAAACGTAGCAATCACATTTCTATTTAAATGGGACCGGTTTCGACCTTAGTCTAGGTCATCATCAGCCATAAAAAACATGTAAAATGTTTATGAATGTTGGAGGTCAGTTTCACTCTCTGTTAGGCACAAAGACACGACACCACATTCTGTCCTGCACAAAGTCACAACACTACCAATCAACATGCGAAGATCAAAAAGGCTTGAATTTGCAGACGAACAGATCTGTAGTAGAAAGCCGCCAGCTCCCGGTGACCAGCGCGGCACACTCAAGGTCACGCGCTGCGGCCAAACACCAAAGTAGAGTGGAGAACGTTTCGAAGGTCCAGAACCTGTCACGGCTGCGGGAAGCCAAGTACGTATATAAAAATATACGACGCCAATTAGTACAATACCAATATAAATGGTCCGTTATTGGACATTATAAATTTTCCAGCCAACTCCAATGTCCAATAACGGACCATTTATATTGGTATTATAAATTTACTCATTCGGAACAAATATTACAGATTCCCTATGGGAATCAACATCTGTATTATCTGATGGCCTAGCAGGCATCAATTTTTAGTAGTGAGACAGAGTGTCTCATAGTGCATTGGCACTGCCGGTGGCTACAATTGGCCTACACAGTGGCCTCCACGGTATGCACTAGCCATGCGTCTTGGTAGGTGTGCTAAGTACCAACTGATGAGCCCAGCCTAGCACACGAGGGCGAAACGCTGGCAACCAGGAATGAGTTGGCTGGAAAATTTATATGTCCAATAACGGACCATTTATATTGGTATTATAAATTTACTCATTCGGAACAAATATTACAGATTCCCTATGGGAATCAACATCTGTATTAGCCAATTAGTACAACCGAATGAGCACCCGTACTCCAGTTAAGTTCTTGGTAAACAGTTGACTTGAAAAAACAATTGTAGAGAGAAGAAAAAAATGTAGTAAAAAGCGCAATATCGGAAAACAAATAAAAACTTATATGCACAGTGCGCTATTTTTTAAAAGAAAAAATTTTTAGGTTATGATTGAAGTAGTCGAAGTTGGCGCAAGACAAAAATTTTTGAAAGAGGAGAATAAATTAAACAATCAATCAATCAATACTGATCTGCATTTAGGGCAGTCGCCCAGGTGGCAGATTCCCTATCTGTTGCTTTCCTAGCCTTTTCCGAAATGATTTCAAAGAAATTGGAAATTTATTGAACATCTCCCTTGGTAAGTTATTCCAATCCCTAACTCCCCTTCCTATAAATGAATATTTGCCCCAGTTTGTCCTCTTGAATTCCAACTTTATCTTCATATTGTGATCTTTCCTACTTTTATAGACGCCATTCAAACCTATTCGTCTACTAATGTCATTCCGAGGAAGAGTGATAGTGAAATAAGAGAAAGAATAAAAGAAATTGAAGTTAGATGGTAATGAGGAAAGATAAGATAGGGAAATGAAGGAGGGGTAGTTTAAGGTGGGTTAGGAGGGTGGGTTATTGGAGGTAGAAAATGTGGGTGGGAACTATGTAAGACATGGAAAATAGAATTGGGGTTTTGGAATTTGGAATTTTTGAGAAGAAGAATTAGGAAGTCAAAAAGGATATTGGGTTTTTCAGAAATGTCGTTTAAATTGAAATTAGGGTTGAAGTACTGGTCAAGGTGGATAAAGCAATTTTCAGTAATGTTTAAGAGGGGGCCTTTGTTAATGATTTTAAGTATGTTTATGTCATTGTCAATACTGGTGAAACTATGCTTGGAGTCTTGTATGTGCTGTCCTATGGCAGAGAATCTGTTGTATTTAATGGCGTTGACATGTTCCGAGTACCTGATATTGAAGTTGCGGCCAGTTTGTCCGACGTAGGAGGAACTGCAGTTGTTGCATTTAAATCTGTATACACCAGATTTAGAAAAAGCATTAGACTTATTTAGAGATTTAGAGTTGTGTAAGATATCAAGACTTCTATTGTTAGTTCTAAAAGAAATTTTCATATTATGTTTTTTAAAGATATTAGTTATTTTATAAGCATCCTGAGTAAAAGTGAAGGTGGAAAAAGCAGTTGGTTTTATTGTGTCTTTAGATAAAGTGGTTTTTGGACGGTGTTTGAATTTGTTGATGATGCGGTTAATGAAGGAGTTGTTAAAGCCATTAAATTTAGCAATGTTGCGGATGGTGTTTAATTCATTATTTAAATCTTTTTTGGACATAGGGGTGTTGAAGGCACGAAAAATTAAGCTGTTATAAGTAGCACGTTTATGAGCTTGGGGGTGCGAAGAATCTTGTCTTATTGTAGTTGCTGTTTGGGTTGGTTTCCTGAAAATTTTGTAAGATAAAGAAGAAGGATGTCTAGTAATAGTTAGGTCTAGAAAATTAAGAGTTTGGTTGTGTTCTGATTCGAGGGTGAATTTAATGTTAGAGTCTAAGTTGTTGAGAAGAAGAAGTGTAGAAGCTGCGTTGGTTGATTCCTCATTTAATATTACCAATGTGTCGTCGACATATCTCGCCCAAAAGAGGATGTTGGAGAAATTATTATTATTATTAATTCTTGTGTTTTCTAAGAAGTCGAGGTAAATTTCAGCAAGAATGCCAGAAGCAGGTGAGCCCATAGCCAAGCCATCTTGTTGATAAATGGTGTTGTCAAAGGTAAAATAATTATTGTTGAGAACTAATTTTAAAATAGACATGAAGTCTTGAATTTCAAGTTTACTTAGGTTACTGAATTTGTTTAGGTTGTTGTTGTTTATAATGGGGAATAATTTTGGAATTGGAATACTAGGGTACATGTTGACAATGTCAAAAGAATGGAGAGAAAAATTTGGTTGGATTTCAAAAATTTTTAATTTGTTGATTAGATCAGAAGTGTTTTTGATAGATTTGTTGGATAAAAATCGATAATTTTTTAGTAAAAATGTTTGGATGAATTTAGAAGTGTTGTATAGGGGACTGGATCTGTAATTGATAATTGGACGGATAGGAATGTTAGTTTTGTGAATTTTAGGGAGGGCTTTGGCAGTGGGTAGTCCAGGGTTCATGTTTATTAGTTTAGTTTTTTCTTGATCTGTGAGGAGAAAGGAAACGTTTTTTAAAGTATGTTTGAGTAGGCGTTGGATTTTTGTGGTTGGGTCTTTTTTTATTATAGATAAAGAAGGGTCACTGAAAAAGTTTTTGGTTTTATCTAAGTAGTCAGTTTTATCCATTATGACAGTAGTGTTGCCTTTATCAGATTTGGTGATAATGAGATTTTGTCATTGATTTTCTTTTTAAGATCTGAAATGGTTTTATTATCTTTAATTAAATTATTATTATTATTATTATTATTATTATTATTATTATTATAATAATAATTAATAAGAGAAGTGTTTTTGTTATTGTTAATGAAGATTTTTTCAAGTTTCCTTTTTACTTCATATCTGATTTCATCTTGTTCATCTGTTGGCATTTTGTTAATGGCTATTTCAGATTCAATAATTAAATTGGTGGCTACATTGAAAGTGTTGAGATTGGGCCAATTGTGTTTGAAGCCCTTCGAAAGGATTGAGTTTTCATCATCACTCAGAGTTGTTTTAGATAGATTTACGATGGGAGGATGGAATTGTTCAATAGTTTTGGAGGGTGTGTTACGGTTCTTAAACTGGAATTTATGTGAAGAAGAGTTGTTCTTAAGAATTTTGAGTTTTTTCTCTAGGGTTTGTTGTTTGATTGACAGTACATGAAATAATTTATCGTCTACTTGAGTTAGGAAGAGGTTCCATTGTGCACTCGGGAGAAGATTAGCAATTTCTAGATGTGTTTCTTATAATCTGTTATTTAAAAATGATTTCGTTTTTTAACCAAATTTTGTTGGTTATTTTTTGGGTTTTTAACATGTGAGGAGAAGAAATGTTTTTTCTGGTACAACTTTGAAGAAATATGGGGGTAAGATTGTAGGATATGCATTGTTTCAGGAAGTCGATGTCTTTTCCTAATTTAGCGATCTTAATCTTAAGGCCCATGTAAGAGAAGGCTTTTTGTTTAGCTTGGTTAGCTTGTGCATTTAAAGATAAAAATTTCATTGTTCCATATTGAAATTATTGATGATGACCTAGACTAAGGTCGAAACCGGTCCCATTTAAATAGAAATGCGATTGCTACGTTTCTTTCTTTTGAGTATTGAATAGGTTGAACCTCCTTTCCAGTTATTTAATTTTTAACATCAATAATTTCAATACGGAACAATGAAATTTTTATCTTTAAATGCACAAGCTAACCAAGCTAAACAAAAAGCCTTCTCTTACATGGGCCTTAAGATTAAGATCGCTAAATTAGGAAAAGACATCGACTTCCTGAAACAATGCATATCCTACAATCTTACCCCCAAATTTCTTCAAAGTTGTACCAGAAAAAACATTTCTTCTCCTCACATGTTAAAAACCCAAAAAATAACCAACAAAATTTGGTTAAAAAACGAAATTCATTTCTTATACAAGAAAAATCATTTTTAAACAACAGATTATACGAAACACATCTAGAAATTGCTAATCTTCTCCCGAGTGCACAATGGAACCTCTTCCTAACTCAAGTAGACGATAAATTATTTCATGTACTGTCAATCAAACAACAAACCCTAGAGAAAAAACTCAAAATTCTTAAGAACAACTCTTCTTCACATAAATTCCAGTTTAAGAACCGTAACACACCCTCCAAAACTATTGAACAATTCCATCCTCCCATCGTAAATCTATCTAAAACAACTCTGAGTGATGATGAAAACTCAATCCTTTCGAAGGGCTTCAAACACAATTGGCCCAATCTCAACACTTTCAATGTAGCCACCAATTTAATTATTGAATCTGAAATAGCCATTAACAAAATGCCAACAGATGAACAAGATGAAATCAGATATGAAGTAAAAAGGAAACTCGAAAAAAATCTTCATTAACAATAACAAAAACACTTCTCTTATTAATTATAATAATAATAATAATAATAATTTAATTAAAGATAATAAAACCATTTCAGATCTTAAAAAGAAAATCAATGACAATAATCTCATTATCACCAAATCTGATAAAGGCAACACTACTGTCATAATGGATAAAACTGACTACTTAGATAAAACCAAAAACTTTTTCAGTGACCCTTCTTTATCTATAATAAAAAAAGACCCAACCACAAAAATCCAACGCCTACTCAAACATACTTTAAAAAACGTTTCCTTTCTCCTCACAGATCAAGAAAAAACTAAACTAATAAACATGAACCCTGGACTACCCACTGCCAAAGCCCTCCCTAAAATTCACAAAACTAACATTCCTATCCGTCCAATTATCAATTACAGACCCAGTCCCCTATACAACACTTCTAAATTCATCCAAACATTTTTACTAAAAAATTATCGATTTTTATCCAACAAATCTATCAAAAACACTTCTGATCTAATCAACAAATTAAAAATTTTTGAAATCCAACCAAATTTTTCTCTCCATTCTTTTGACATTGTCAACATGTACCCTAGTATTCCAATTCCAAAATTATTCCCCATTATAAACAACAACAACCTAAACAAATTCAGTAACCTAAGTAAACTTGAAATTCAAGACTTCATGTCTATTTTAAAATTAGTTCTCAACAATAATTATTTTACCTTTGACAACACCATTTATCAACAAGATGGCTTGGCTATGGGCTCACCTGCTTCTGGCATTCTTGCTGAAATTTACCTCGACTTCTTAGAAAACACAAGAATTAATAATAATAATAATTTCTCCAACATCCTCTTTTGGGCGAGATATGTCGATGACACATTAGTAATATTAAATGAGGAATCAACCAATGCAGCCTCTACACTTCTTCATCTCAACAACTTAGACTCTAACATTAAATTCACCCTCGAATCAGAACACAACCAAACTCTTAATTTTCTAGACCTAACTATTACTAGACATCCTTCTTCTTTATCTTACAAAATTTTCAGAAAACCAACCCAAACAGCAACTACAATAAGACAAGATTCTTCGCACCCCCAAGCTCATAAACGTGCTACTTATAACAGCTTAATTTTCGTGCCTTCAACACCCCTATGTCCAAAAAAGATTTAAATAATGAATTAAACACCATCCGCAACAATGCTAAATTTAATGGCTTTAACAACTCCTTCATTAACCGCATCATCAACAAATTCAAACACCGTCCAAAAACCACTTTATCTAAAGACACAATAAAACCAACTGCTTTTTCCACCTTCACTTTTACTCAGGATGCTTATAAAATAACTAATATCTTTAAAAAACATAATATGAAAATTTCTTTTAGAACTAACAATAGAAGTCTTGATATCTTACACAACTCTAAATCTCTAAATAAGTCTAATGCTTTTTCTAAATCTGGTGTATACAGATTTAAATGCAACAACTGCAGTTCCTCCTACGTCGGACAAACTGGCCGCAACTTCAATATCAGGTACTCGGAACATGTCAACGCCATTAAATACAACAGATTCTCTGCCATAGGACAGCACATACAAGACTCCAAGCATAGTTTCACCAGTATTGACAATGACATAAACATACTTAAAATCATTAACAAAGGCCCCCTCTTAAACATTACTGAAAATTGCTTTATCCACCTTGACCAGTACTTCAACCCTAATTTCAATTTAAACGACATTTCTGAAAAACCCAATATCCTTTTTGACTTCCTAATTCTTCTTCTCAAAAATTCCAAATTCCAAAACCCCAATTCTATTTTCCATGTCTTACATAGTTCCCACCCACATTTTCTACCTCCAATAACCCACCCTCCTAACCCACCTTAAACTACCCCTCCTTCATTTCCCTATCTTATCTTTCCTCATTACCATCTAACTTCAATTTCTTTTATTCTTTCTCTTATTTCACTATCACTCTTCCTCGTTTAATTTATTCTCCTCTTTCAAAAATTTTTGTCTTGCGCCAACTTCGACTACTTCAATCATAACCTAAAAATTTTTTCTTTTTAAAAATAGCGCACTGTGCATATAAGTTTTCATTTGTTTTCCGATACTGCGCTTTTTACTACATTTTTTTCTTCTCTCTACAATTGTTTTTTCAAGTCAACTGTTTACCAAGAACTTAACTGGAGTACGGGTGCTCATTCGGTTGTACTAATTGGCTAATACAGATGTTGATTCCCATAGGGAATCTGTAATATTTGTTCCGAATGAGTAAATTTATAATACCAATATAAATGGTCCGTTATTGGACATTATAAATTTTCCAGCCAACTCATTCCTGGTTGCCAGCGTTTCGCCCTCGTGTGCTAGGCTGGGCTCATCAGTTGGTACTTAGCACACCTACCAAGACGCATGGCTAGTGCATACCGTGGAGGCCACTGTGTAGGCCAATTGTAGCCACCGGCAGTGCCAATGCACTATGAGACACTCTGTCTCACTATTAAAAATTGATGCCTGCTAGGCCATCAGATAATACAGATGTTGATTCCCATAGGGAATCTGTAATATTTGTTCCGAATGAGTAAATTTATAATACCAATATAAATGGTCCGTTATTGGACATTGGAGTTGGCTGGAAAATTTATAATGTCCAATAACGGACCATTTATATTGGTATTGTACTAATTGGCGTCGTATATTTTTATATACGTACTTGGCTTCCCGCAGCCGTGACAGGTTCTGGACCTTCGAAACGTTCTCCACTCTACTTTGGTGTTTGGCCGCAGCGCGTGACCTTGAGTGTGCCGCGCTGGTCACCGGGAGCTGGCGGCTTTCTACTACAGATCTGTTCGTCTGCAAATTCAAGCCTTTTTGATCTTCGCATGTTGATTGGTAGTGTTGTGACTTTGTGCAGGACAGAATGTGGTGTCGTGTCTTTGTGCCTAACAGAGAGTGAAACTGACCTCCAACATTCATAAACATTTTACATGTTTTTTATGGCTGATGATGACCTAGACTAAGGTCGAAACCGGTCCCATTTAAATAGAAATGTGATTGCTACGTTTCTTTCTTTTGAGTATTGAATAGGTTGAACCTCCTTTCCAGTTATTTAATTTTTAACATCAATAATTTCAATACGGAACAATGAAATTTTTATCTTTAACTGCAGAAGATCTCGAGAAGTTTCTGAATGGTATGGACGAAGTCTTGGGTAAGGAGTACAAGATGAAAATAAACAAGTCCAAAACAAAAGTAATGGAGTGCAGTCGAACGAAGGCAGGTGATGCAGGAAATATTAGATTAGGAAATGAAGTCTTAAAGGAAGTAGATGAATATTGTTACTTGGATAGTAAAATAACTAACGATGGCAGAAGTAAGGAGGACATAAAATGCAGATTAGCACAAGCAAGGAAGAGCTTTCTTAAGAAAAGAAATTTGCTCACTTCAAACATTGATATCGGAATTAGAAAGATGTTTTTGAAGACTTTCGTGTGGAGCGTGGCATTATATGGAAGTGAAACATGGACGATAACTAGCTCAGAAAGAAAGAGAATAGAAGCTTTTGAAATGTGGTGTTACAGAAGAATGCTGAAGGTGAGATGGATAGATCGAATCACGAATGAAGAGATACTGAATCGAATTGGTGAGAGGAGATCTATTTGGCTAAATTTGACGAGAAGAAGAGATAGAATGATAGGACACATCTTAAGATACCCAGGACTTTTTCAGTTGGTTTTTGAAGGAAGTGTAGGTGGTAAGAACGGTAGGGGTAGACCAAGGTATGAATATGACAAGCAGATTAAAGCAGATGTAGGATGCAATAGTTACATAGAAATGAAAAGATTAGCACAGGATAGGGTGGCTTGGAGAGCTGCATCAAACCAGTCTATGGACTGATGACTCAAACAACAACACAAGAATACACATGGAACGCCATTAAAGATAGTGTGATTGAAATCCAGGAAAATGAAATTGGACACTGCAACAACATCAAAAGACAGAGCTGGATGACAGATGAAATTCTAGAACTTATGGATGAAAGGAGTAACCACGAAAATACAGATCACATTCAGTACAAAATTCTAAACAAAGCTGTACGCAGAAAGTGCAGGGAAGCCCGAGAATAATGGATGACAGACAGATGTATAGAAATTGAGATCCTTCAAGAGAAGCATGATTATTTTAACTTGCATAAGAAAGTGAAAGAACTTGCTGGTTTGAAACGGAGACGATATGGTCAAATTTTGAGAGATGCCAATAATGAAATCATCTTGGGTGTGGAAGGGAAACTCAAACGATGGAAGAAATATATAGAAAATCTCTTCGAAGATGACAGAAATGATCCTCCCTAACCTGACGAGAGAATAAATGAAAATAGCTCTGAAATAACAAAAAGTGAAGTTGTACATGCCGTAAAACTTCAAAAGAATGGTAAAGCAACTGGACCTGACGGTGTGTAAGCTGAAGTTCTCAAAGTAATAACAGAACAGGAATCTACAGGCCTCAATATCTTAACAGCATTATTCAATCAAATATATGTATCAAGAGAAATACCATCAGACTGGCTGAAATCAACCTTCATACCACTACCGAAGAAGCCTTACTCGTCTCAGTGCGATGATTATCGTATGATAAGTTTGATGTCTCACGTGCTCAAAATATTCTTGCGAATCATTCACACTAGAATATATAAAAAATGTGAATCCCACATGGATCAGAATCAGTTCAGTTTCCGAAATGGCGTTGGTACACGTGAGGCACTCTTTTCGTTAAATGTGTTGTTACAGAGGTGCAGAGATATGAATGTTGATGTCTATGCCTGTTTTATAGACTATAAGAAAGCTTTTGATTGTGTCAGGCACAATAAGCTGATAGAGATTCTGAGATCAACAGGTATGGACTCCGGTGACTTATGTATAATCAGTAACCCGTACTGGAATCAGTTTGCAAATGTCAAAACTGATCAAGGAACTTCAGAAACTGCTTCGATCAGGAAGGGCGTCCGCCAGGGTTGTGTACTGTCACCTCTGTTCTTTAACATTTACTCAGAGGCAATCTTTAAAGAAACACTGGAAGACTATGGTGGGATCAAAATTAACGGGAAAATCATCAACAACATCAGATATGCAGATGATACTGTTGTCATAGCTGATGACATGCCTGCCCTTCAGTGCATGATAAACTCCTTAGTTCAGCACAGTGAAGAGTTTGGATTATATGTTAACCCCTCAAAAACGAAACTGATGGTGTTCTCTAAGAAGACAATTCGGATAAATCTCACAATAAAAGATAAAATAGTTGAGCAAGTGTCTTCTCTCAAATATCTGGGTACCATCTTGGATGACCAATGTAACTCCAAATGGGAGATAATATCTAGAATTGAGCAGGCCAGGAAACAATTCATTACCATGAAGAAATTCTTTGCGAGGTCAGATCTCAGTCTCCAACTACGAATTCGTATGATCCGCTGCTATATATTTTCTGTTCTCCTATATGGATGTGGAAGCTGGACTCTGGATCCAATCATAGAAAAACGTATTGATGCCTTCGAAATGTTCCTGTATCGCCGTCTCTTGCGGATATCCTGGGTAATGAAAATCTCAAATGCTGAGGTCCTTCGTCGGATGAAAAAGCAAACAGAACTACTGCTCACCATAAAACAGAGGAAAACGCAATACCTCGGACATATCATGAGAGGTGAGAGGTATCAGTTATTTCAGCTTATTATCGAAGGGTAGATTCAGGGGAAGAAATCTGTTGGGAGAAGAAGAAATTCATGGCACTGCTGTACTTCAGAAATGGCATTCCATTCTGCGCTGTCAAGATCAGAGCTAGTTACGTGGATCGCCAACCTCTGCTCAGAGACGGCGTCTTAAGAAGAAGAAGAATCTGGAGGCACAGTTGTGGCCGATATTGCCAAACTTAAAGAGTCGTTAGAACTTCCTATTTGCATTACGGTATTTGGGGAAAAGGATGTTGAGGCTCTATCCATTATCACTGATAACACCACCGAACTAGTCTGTAGTTAGTTTTTTTTTTTTTTTTTTTTTTAAGTGAGTGACCCTTCTGCCAACCAACTTAGGAGAGTTCAAGCTACACTGTTTCATTTTTATGATAGAACTAGAGACCTATCGTCTCTAAAATTGAAGGAGGATCATGTTAAGGAAGCAAGCAATCTATTGGAACACCTGCAGGATATGTCTAATAGGGTTAGTCAACTTTTGTCTGGGGCCGCTACTCCTAAAAGCGACCAATTTCGTATGTTAAACTTGTCTACTGAGGAGGAATCTAGTAGAGTGATTGAGAGTAGAAAATCTGTGGCAACTCAACGAACATCTGCCCCATCGGATATAGAGTTTGGTCATCCAAGACAACTTCCATCGTTCTTCATGACTAAAGCAGTGGTCGAAGTTTCTTCATCTTCAATGCAGTCCCCTATTATGTCGCCCGGTTTCAGCAGCTTACCACACCCCTTGGCTATGCTGCTTAACCCTTTCCCGCCCGCATTTTCACTCCACTTATCCCCAGGTTTCAACCTATTTTTTAGCAAAAACTGAAACAGACCGTATTGTTCCAGAAAAAGTTAAATACAGTAAAAACTATTGATCACAATGAATTCACATTTTCAATAACATTAGAAAATATACCATTACATCCATTTCTCTGTTTATTGAATCATGATGTGTTTTTCACACCCCCACCACTCCTGGTGATACTCGACACAGAGACAGTCTGCATTTGTCACATTCCCATGTTGTCTGAATCCCTCAAAACCAATAATCACGTGATTTTGGAAGTGGAATGATGCCCATGTATATAAGATTTTATTTCATCTGGGAAGTGTCTTCCCATTCTGTTTTTATCTTACCGGAAAGCGACTGTTTGAAGGCTGCATTGTTATATGCGCAATAGGCTATGTCACTGAATAATTTTTCTCCTCCTAACATACGTAAAAAGCAATCTCTTTCCCCTAATACTCTTTCCGAATTATGCGCAGGTTCAACATCATCCATTTAATCATTCGGAGTAACGAAACGTAATATTTGTGTTACCTGAATTGCCGTGGCATCACCATCAGGTACGATTTATCTATATTTGTTTTCATTCATATCACTGTTGTCACAACATTTATCTTCTTTGATATATTATTCACATATTAAAAATTTACCTGCACCCCTACTCAAGGATTCTGTGTCACTTTTTTTCTCCCATATTCAGCTCAGTTTCAATATACGCGATATTCAATCCCGCCATGTTTACGAACGAAGCAGCTGACCCGCGCTCGCGGAAGTTCAAGACCGTTGCCTAGGCAACGTCAAGACAGATTATCTCTCTTCCTTTATTTCCTAAGACTTGTAGATTGCACTGCGTGTTCATAAATGCCTTATATACACTTCACTGATGAGAAAAATAAAAAACTATCGCACAGATCGCAGACGAATGCAGATAATGCAGCCGGGCGCTTTCGAGCGCTAAGGGCCGGAAAGGGTTAAAGGCATTTCCAAGTTTTCAGTAAATTCAACTAATCAAGTCATTTCTTAAGATTTTTAGTGGAATTTGAAGACCATGCTTTAGTGTTTGCTCTGTCTCACTCCCAAATACTTCAAATTATTTAAGTTTATTCTGTAGGCGTCCTCTCGGACAAAATGGTTAAAGCAATAGCTGATCGATTATCTATAGAAGACTTCCATGTCCACCTAGTGGCTAACTTCATTCCGGCTAGAACAATGCCATTGTTAATTCAGAAGTACAGCGGTTGGACGAAAACCTTGCCGACTTTATTCATGATATTAAGTTTCACACCAGGAAATTCGCTTTTCATTTCCTTGAAGACCAAATTGTGTAAACGATTGTTGAAGGTATCTCTCCGCTCTATAGGTCATACCTATAGTTTGCATCTTGATCTCAAACCTTCTCTGAATTAGAGGCAATGGCTGTGTCAGGTACGCCGATACATTACGAGTCGCCAAAAAGCCCCCTCCGTCTTCTAACAGTTCTCGGCCACCACCTCGTCGAACTTTTCCCACTCGCAAGTATTATGCATGTGGATCAACTGAGCATTTTTGAAACAAATGCCCTTTGATAAAATCTAGTGGGACAAGGAACGGAGCGGGTCCATCTCCAGGTTGCTTTAAATGCGACTCATTTGCTCATCTTGGCAAGAATTGCACCAATCTTAACAGCACACCATCTTGTTCGACTTCTGGACTAGTTTCACAATTAAGTATTTATTTTCCACCTAGTCGATACAATGATTGCTTAAGGCAATTTTTAATGGTTAAAAGTTGTACATGTTTCGTATATTATCAACATCTTGAGCCACATAACACTGTTTAGATGAAAAATATGTAAACTGACAAAGTAATGCTTTAGAGGAAGGGTCCTTAAAATTAACATAAATCTTATGTTAATTTATATATTTATGTATTTTTCATCTAAACAGTGTTATGTGGCTGAAGATGTTGATAACATACGAAACATGTACTACTTTTAACCATTAAAAATTGCCTTAAGCAATCATTGTATCGACTAGGTGGAAAATAAATACATGCTTAATTGTGAATCTATTGAAGTGCGATACGGACCATGAAGCTGATTTTATGTAATTCTGGCCTAGTCACAATGTTCAACTTCCCGAGGCTCAGCCCTCGTTAAACCAAGTAACAATCCAGTTAAGGGTGAAAATTCTTCTAATTTATTATTTGAAGACCCTAGAGAATGCCTCAGAATTGCAGCAGAGGCCTCAGGATTCGTGACATTTCTGAAAATTGACGTAAATAACGAACCAGTCAGAGCGCTATTGGACTCAGGAAGTGCGAGTTCCATAATTTCTGAACAATGGTATTCTAAATTAAAAACTTCTTATAAATTTTCAGGCTATTGTTCCCCTTCTGTTAAATGTGTTTCGGCTAACTCATCTCCATTAGAAATTATAGGTGTCATTTTTGCTGAAGTTCGCATTTCAAAGTTTACCCGGAAGGTTAAGTTGTTTGTAGTTAAACAATTGTCTTGCCCTGTAATATTGAGGGCCGATTTTATGTCTAATACTAGTCTTGTGCTTGACATTCAGAACAAGTCGTGCACCTTCAAGTTTGCTAGTAACTGTAATATTCCCCTTTTGAATGTAATTCTGTGTCATGTTCATCTGCTTTGCCTACCCAGAGTGAGATGACGTTAGATCTTAGGCATCTACCACCAGACGAGCAGGCTGAAAATATTAGAAGGTTGTGTCAGTCCTTTCCTGATGTATTTTCAGATACTTATGGCGTGACTGACCTTATTGAATATAACATTGAGTTAACTGATTCTATTCCAGTCAGGTTTCCTCTGCATAGACTATCGCCACTTAAAATGAAGGCTCTGAAGGAAATCATCGATCAGATGTTAAGGGTTGGTACCATTCAACCTTCTAAGTCGGCGTATTCATCACCCATTTTTCTGGTGCAGAAACCCCAAGGTGGCTTCAGGCCTGTTATTGATTACAGGGCTTTGAACCGTAAGGTGGTGTTACAATCCGTGCCCCTTACTAATCTTCACTCTTGTTTTTCATGGTTTTGAAAGACCAAGATCTTTGCCATCCTTGACCTTAATCAGGCATATAACCAGATACCTCCAGTAGAAGAATCGATGCGTACCTTTCGGGCTCCCCACTGGTGCAGCTGTCCTTACCAGACTGCTAGATAGGGTCTTCTCCGACATCAAATTCGAATATCTGTATCATTACCTCGATGATGTTCCGTGTTTTCAGAAACCTTCGAAGAGCACTTAGATCATCTGAAGGAATTCCTCAATCGCCTTCAGAAGGCTGAGTTGACTGTTATACTATCTAAGGTAGATTTTGCTAAGCCTTCTATGTCATTCTTAGGCCATACTGGGTCGCCCGATGGTGTTGCCATGGATCATTCCAGAACTCATGCTATCCGTGACTTCAAGCCTCCTAAGGACATTAAAGGAATCGCTAGATTCATACGCATGGTGAATTTCTTCAAGAAATTTATTCCAAACTTCGCTAACAGGGTGGAGCCCCTGAACCTACTGCGTAGGAAAGGTGTCAAATTTGAACGGGGGCCATCGCAGTATGCCACTTTTGAAGACCTGAAATTGGCTCTTTGTAACGCCTCTGTATTAGCCATGCCAGATTTCTCGAAGAAATTCATGGTCCAAACAGATGCCTCTTCATCTGCTGTTTCCGCTGTCGTTCAGGAAACCGAAAGAGAGTATAAATGATCCACCTTATATCAATATGAATTGTGTTGTTAATACAAAATCACAACATTTTTATTAGGGACCGGTTTCGATGTCTTTGGACATCATCCTCAGCTATAACAGGTTAAATGAACAAAGATATATATCTTACAATACAGAATATAAACCATTAATAATGAGATAATATAAAATGGAAGAAATGTACAACATGATGCCCAAGAAACATTTTTATGAAATGTACAAGTTAAAACTTGATGGTCAGATAATAAAATAGGAATTAAAATGTTATCACTAATTTAAAAAAGTCTTTGCCATTATGTGATGTCTAAAAGTTTTTGAGCATGGCATAAATAGAAATTGTTTTGACGTCTGAAAGTTGACGTAAATCGTTGTTCCTCTGTAAAAAAATTTTGTCACTTGGTAATGGCCTGTATCTCAGTTTTCATGAGATATACATTGAGTCATGAGGTGGTTAAGCAAATGGATCTTGTTTACAGTGTTGACATAAGTATGTGTTGTAAGACCAGAAAGTTCTCGATCCAATGCGGAACCTGAAGTGTAAGAAATTTTGAATTAAAATAAGTTGATGGAAAAGAGGGCATTATGTTAAAAGAATTTTAAAGTACAGGACTCACCTTGATCGGCCTGTTTGTACGGAGAGCAGAGAGGAACTGAAGGTTGAAGCTTACCGGGAGTATGGCACAGTGTTAAGGGAGGGAATGGGGCGGGTCAAGAGGGAGGGGGCGGGGGGGGGGGGGGGGGGGGGAGAAGGGCAATGTCAGGCAGACGTGGTAGGGAAGGATAGTGTGATAATTTGTTACCTAAAATCTGATAGAACCAAATGTTATCAGGGAGCTTGACACTGTTGAATACTGATATGAGGACATCAAATAAAATTCTAGGCTTTTCGGAAATGTCATTGAGATTCAAATTCGGATTGAAATATTGGTCCAAATGTATATAGCAGATCTCCGTAGTATCTAGCAAAGGGCCTTTGCTCAATGAATCAAATTGTTAAGTCGTGATCTATTCCATTAAATTTGTGTTTATAATCATGAAAGTGCTGACCTACTGCGGAAAACCTGTTGTATTTGACAGCATTAAGGTGTTCTGCATATCTAATCTTAAAGTTCCCACCGGTCTCTCCGATATAAGAACTGCGGCAGTCATTACACTTAAACCTGTAAACACCTGACTTCATGAAAGGGTTGGATTTATTATTTAAATTGGAATTGTGCAAAACATGCATGTTGCTGTTGTTAGTGCGGAAGGCAATGTTAACATTATGCTTCTTGAAAATGATGGTAACACTGTAAATGTTGCAGTTAAAGGTAAAAGTTGAAAACAATTTAGATTTGGGTTTGTCGTTTATTAAATTAGAGTTTGAGCGGTAATAATGCGCTCAATAAAATTCTTACTATAACCGTTGAACCTAGCTATCGCACGTACGATGTTGAGTTCTTTATTCGAGTCTGCTTTCGACATTGGGACCTTGAACGCGCGATCAACTAGGCTATTATAAGTAGCACACTTGTGAGAGTAGGGGTGTATCGAGTCCTGTTTTATTGCTGATGCTGTGTGGGTGGGTTTCCTGTAAATTTTGTATTTAAATGAAGAAGGGAGCTTCGTGATCATTAAATCTAAAAAGTTTATGGAACCATTAATTTCAGATTCTATTGTGAATTTGATATGAGGATCTCTGTTGTTAAGGTTTGTAAGGGTGTTTAGTGCATCGGTAGAATGTTCATCAATGATAACTAAAGTATCGTCTACGAAGCTAGTCCAGAACTTGATATTATTGAACTTTTCATTATTGTCAATAGCATTGCGCTCTAGGAAATCTTAAGTATATTTCTGCCAATATACCAGAGGCCGAAGACCCCATAGATAAGCCATTTTGTTTATAAATTACGTTATCAAATGTAAAATAATTATAATCTATTAATAGTTTCAAAACGGACATAAAATCAGAGATTTCAAGTTTGCTCAAATGACTACTGGAATTTAGATTACTTTCGATAACAGAAAAAAGCTTGCTCGTTTTTATGCTCGGGTACATGTTGATAATATCGAGAGAGTGCAAAGTATGGTATGGTTGTAGGTCAAATCCGTCTAGTTTCTTGATTAGTTCAAAGGTGTTCTTGATAGATTTATTAGAAGTAAAAGTGAAATGTCTTTTGAGGAATTGTTAAATAAACTGAGCAAGTTTATACAAGGGACTTGGCCTGTAATTTATTATGGGACGTATGGGGACATCTGTCTTATGGATTTTCGGTAGTGCTTTCGCAGTAGGTAATCTAGGGTTCATATTAATAAGTCTCGACTTTTCCTTTTCGGTTAAAAGGCAGGATGTGTTTTTACGTGTTTATTTGAGTTGCCGCTGAATTAGTTGAGTAGGGTCTTTGTTAACTACCGAAAAAGAGTTGTCATTAAAGAAGTTTTTTGTTTTATCAATATAATCTGTTCTGTCCATAAGGACGGTAGCGTTTCCCTTATCCGCCTTAGTAATAATGAGTTTGTCCTTGATTTTTCTCTTGAGTTTCAGGATGTGCGTTCTTTCTGGAAAATCTGTATTAGTTTTGTTGAAACCGGGAGAAGTAAATATTTTATTTAGGCGTTTCTTAATATCCAGTCTTAATTCATCTTGTGAATCCTTCGGCATTTTATTAATGGCGACCTCTGTCTCAATAACTAATTTAGAAGCGATACTAGGTGTGTTGACATTCGGCCAATTATGCTTTAGACCTTTGGAAAGTATTGTACTTTCTGTCTCATTTATTACAGTGTTCGACAAATTGATAAGCGGAGGGTGAAACTGTGCAATATCTCCGGAAATGCTAGAATCTTTAATCTTCTTTGAGGAATTGTTAAGTGATTTTGATTTGCTCAAGGGTGCTTCAAACTTGTTCTCTAAAATTGTCTGCTTCCGAGAGAATACGTTAAAAAGTCTATTATAAACTTGGTCTTCGAAAATGTTCCATTGGGCATCAGTGAGTCTATAAGTGACCTCAAGGTGAGTCTGGTACAAACGGTTATTTAAAAAGGTCTTTTTCTTATAAAGAAATTTTAGTTCATTCTGTAACCACATATTGTTGGTTTTCAATTGAATTTTTTTTTATCTAAAAACATAACAAAACCAACTGCATTTTCCACTTTCACTTTCAGTCAAGACGCTTATAAAATAACTAATATTTTTAAAAAACACAACATGAAAATTTCTTTTAGAACTAACAATAGAAATTTAGATATTTTACACAACTCTAAATCACTAAATAAATCTAATGCTTTTTCTAAATCTGGAGTATACAGATTCCAATGTAACAACTGCAGCTCCTCTTACATCGGACAAACTGGCCTTAATTTCAATATCAGATACTCCGAACATATCAACGCCATAAAATACAACAGATTATCCGCCATAGGACAACACATACAAGACTCCAACCATAGTTTCACCAATATTGAAAAAGACATGAAAATGCTTAAAATTGGTTTATTCACCTTGATCAATACTTCAACCCTAATTTCAACTTCAACGACATTTCTGAAAAACCCAACATCCTTTTCGACTTCGTAATTCTTCTTCTCAAAAATTCTAAATTTCAAAACCCCAATTCTATTTTCCATGCCTTACAAAGTTCCTACCCACATTTTCTACCTCCAATAACCCACCCTAAACTATCCCTCCTTCATCTCTCTATCTTATCCTTCCTCAACACCATTTAACTTCAATTTCATTTATTCTTATCTTATACCACTATTCCTCTTCCTCTATTAATTTATTCTATCTTTTCATTATTAAAAAAAAAAATCAATTCCACCTTCATTTCAGTTCTCATTCATACTCAACTCCTGCCTTGCGCCGATTTCGGCTACTTCATACAACACCTGAATTTTTTAAGTTTTAAAAAATCACGCACTGTGCATATACGTGTTCATTTGTTTCCGGTATTGCGCTTTTTCTATATTTTTTTCTCTTCACAATTGTTTTATCATGTCAACTGTTCTAAGTATTCTATAGGAGCACAATTACTTATCCAATTATATTGAATTATATTATATTTATCTATATACTTACTTTCCCGCAACTGAGGAAAATTACTGGATCTTCAAGCTATTCTCCATTTTACTTTGGCGTTTGAAACCACAGTGCCTGATGTTAAATATATCGCGCTGATCACCGGGAGCTGGCAAGTCACTTCAACAGATCTACTCGTCTTCAACTCCTGCACGATTATGGATCTTCATATGTGTTCGATTATGATACAACTTTGTGCCTGGCAGTGTTTAAAAATTGGCTCATTTAACCGTTCTCCGCTATTCGTAAACATTGTGGGACTTTACCTAGCGCTGCATGTGCCATGCTGTCGCTCAGAGAATTGCGCACCGTTTTCTTTTAAGTGACTTGTATTTTACTTCATCTGAGTTTTACAGTGTCTACCCCCGTTCAATTTTTATATCGCCTCTTCTACTGATCCGGAGTGTACTTAATCTTTTCCTTTTCCTATGCATTGTTTTTCATGTTTTAATCGGCTGACGATGACCTGGACTAGGGTCGAAACCGGTACCATTTCTACTTATTATTAAATGAGAATGTCATTTACTACATTTCTTATTCTTTTGTATTGAATAGGTTAAATCTCTTTATCAATTATTTCAATTTTAACTGTAACACTGAGATACTCGACTCTTCTCCGTGAAGCCAAACGCAAACAAGCCAATCTGACTACTATATTCTTAGATGTACAGAAAGCCTTTGACAACGTTGGTCATGCTCATTTAAGTGAGACACCAAAGTCGTTACCAATTCCAACCAAACTTACGAATTTAATCATGAATCTGCAAACAGGAAATGTCACACAAATTCAGATGTAGGGAAGTAAAACAATACCTCTCTTGATAAGCAGGGGAGTTATGCAAGATTCTCCTCTGTCGCCAATCCTGTTTAATCTCACCATCAATCACATTCTGGATGACCTTAGCGAAACGTCGATATCTACCCAGTATGGCTTTCAGTTGAGTCCAGATCGTGAAGCTCTAACAGTATTAAGTTTTGCTGATGATGTAGTTATTGTTGGAAAAGATTCTGAGTCAGCTTTAGTACTTGCTCATGCGGCCATACATCAACTACAAGAAATTGGACTTAGCATCAATATTGGAAAATGTAAAGGAATATGCATCAAACATGGTCACCTATCAGAAGAAAAACTGTTCACGGCAGATGAAAAACAGATACCATGTCTGAAAAAAGGAGAATCTATTAAGTATTTGGGTGTAAATTTCTCCAATGAAATTACTTTCCAGTCCGTCAAGGTCCTAAATAAGATCAAAGAGCTCATTTCTTCACCGCTTTTGCATTCCGACCAAAAATTTGTAATCATAAACACTTCAATCTGTCCTAGTTTGGTATATAAATTTCAGACAGTACCACCACAAATGATTCCAGTCAAATTTACAAATGACACCGATATGGTTAGGGGAGCATTAAAGGAAATTTTTCAACTTCCTATGGATGTCCCGAATGATATGATATATATATACGCTGAAATGAAATTTAAAGGTCTGGGTTTATTTTGTGCATCATGGGTAATATATCTGCAACATATTAATGCATGCAAAATTTTGAAATCTTCCAATAACATTTATTCCACTCAACGAGAAACTTGAGTCAAGAAATCAGCACGAGCCTCGCCGCATTGAATGTAGCAGAAACAGACTCTATTCGAGAGAAAAGGCATGGTTTTGTGTACAAAAAGAAAGTTCGACACGAATTGAGAAGAAGAGCTTTTGACAACTGGAGCAAGAAAGAGCATAAAGGCAAAGGTGTAGTCCTGTTTAAACAGTACACTCAGCGAATACATGGATTCGTGATCATAAAGGATTGGCTTGCAGTGAATGGCGTGATGCAATATAAATGAACGCCAATGTTTCTGCCTCTGTCGGCGTTGCCACAGAGAATTCAAAACTCTTTCACATGTCCTGGGAGCCTGTCCACATGGTGAATTACTACGCACCTCACACCATAATGTAGCCAGATCAATGATAGCTAACGTTAGGAGAAGACAAGGTTATAATGTCTATGAAGAAGTACAGGGTCTCTCCCAACAGAGGAAGCAACCGACGCATTGACGTTATTGCTTTTAAGCCGTTCTGTTCAGAAGGTTTCATCATTGATCCAATTAGATTTGAGACCAACGAAAACCAGCCGGAAAAGGTCGATGCGGAAAAAAGAAAAAATTTATGAAGAAATGGAGAACTTCTATAAGCGAAAGTATAAGCTCTCATCCATCTCTGTAATCGGCTAGATGCTCGAGGAACTGTATCAACATTTTTTGTCAACTTCTGCAATACCTTTGGGCTGAATACAGATTTCATCTATAACATCGCTATGACCATACTCAAGAAGTCCATTATGATTTTCAAGAACCATGCTTGCGGACCTCAAACAAATGTTTAGCAAGCCTCACGATTGCCTACACGTAACATCATACAATATCCATATATTGTCAAGGTACTCTGTCCTCTTCTCTAGGTTAACATCTGAGGGCTGCGACATGGCTTTCAAAGCGAATTGTGGGGTTGATGATGTAACCTCTCTTCTTATTCTTGAAAGCAATTATGTCAATCCTTCTGTGGCTTCCGTTGTCCGCTAAGCCATGAACCTCTTCAAATACCTGGAAACCATGGTCTTTTAGCGTTGTCGCAATTAATGAGCGGATGTTATGATGACGCGTATTCCTTAAAAGTTCACCATGAGGACAAGGTCCCAGAACATGCGCAAGAGTTTCAATCTCCTTGAGGCAGCGCCTACAATGGGAATCGTTCTGAGATCTTCCTGGTACCGATCTAACTGCTGAAATGTTTGCTGTCATTTTAATTGCTTCACGCCATTCATTACATGATAAGCCTTGATGGTCTCGAATCCAGGAGTTGGCAGGAGTGTATTCATCGTACAAACATACACCTCTTCCTTTCTGCTGTAAGTTGCACCACTCACTGAATGCCCTTTCTCTCAGTACTCTTCTCACTTTCCTGGCATCTGTTATCTCTAGACGTGGATGTAGTAAATTGTCGGATGGAGGGACATTGAGGGATTGCAGTGAGAGAGTTATTTCTTCTTTCAGATTTCTTGTAGCACGTATGTATTCGTCACCTGAACTTAATAGTACCTTACAGATGTTAATGTGCTGAAGATGAGCTTCCCAAGTGGCGCAGAAGAGTCCCAACCCCTTATATTTTTTCTCAGTATAGATCATTCCATTAGAAATGTCTGCAGGTATTTGAAGAATTTCCTCAAGAGCACTTCGCAGAGAGAGAGATTTATTAAAGAAATAAATAAATCATCCGTCCTCGAATGAGGGTGACTGTTTGGATCCGGAATACAGTTTCAATTCAATGGAGTTTAAAAATATCAAGAAATGAAAATTTAAATCGTTGAAGCTGTTATCTTCTATTTTCCCAGGGTTAGTGGGGGAGAAATGTCAATCACATTCTCAGGTTTAATATGTCTGTATCAGCAAGGAACTTTTTCAGAATCTTCTCTGGCTTGATAGTTTGGAATGGACATGTAACTGTGTTTATTACTTTAAATTTCTGGTCAGCCTGTAATAGTGGAGAAGAAACCAATTTCTCCATCTTATTCTGTAATTTAAGCTCCTGTGTAGGTTGAAAAATTATTTCGTTTGTAAAGTTAACTCCCAGATAGCGGATTGTTTCCCCACGTTGCAAACTCGATATATCATAGTTCTTAAATTCAGCTGGGTCTTCGATTAACTTTCTGCGTTCAATGCAGATTTCCGTAGATTTCATTGGGTTGATATAAAGCCCTATTTCATGAAATCTCCTTGTGACTATTTTCGAGAGCTCAAGTGCTGCTGTTCGACTATTTCCTATGACAACCAAGTCATCAGCGAAACCTATGATCGTTAAAGGTGGAAGATGTGGTACTAAAGAAAATCCATAGTGGCCTGTGAGAGAGTCTTCAGTTAGTTCGTTTAAAATATGATCTGTTGCTAGATTGTAGAGACAGGGAGAAAGAGGTGAGCCCTGCATAACACCCCTTTTTAGGATTAAGGTGGCTGTCTTTCCAGTTACAGTTTCTATTTTTGTAGTGTTTCCTGTCTGGAGATTAACTATTAGTTCCTTTAATTTCTCAGGTATTCCTAATGACCTCAAGGTCTCATGTAAATGAATGTGTCCATTGTTGTCAAACGCCTTTCTGACGTCTAGAAAAATCACTGTTAGATCAGTTTTGTTCAGTTTCGCGGAATTTAAAACCGAATCGAGTGTAGAGGTATTGATATGTGTACCGGCTGAAGATATAAATCCCCGTTGTTGTGGATTAAAAACAACATACTCTCTCAGGCGTTTATCAAGAGCTCGCTCAATTACTCTAACAACAGAAAATATTGTGATTGGTCTCCAGTTTGCACTGTCATCAGGGGCACCTCCCTTGTGTATAAGAACGGTTCTTGCCTTTCTAAAACACGGTGTTACCTGTCCTGTTTGAAGTATTTGAGTTGCTATTGTGGCAATTATCTTGGAAGCGATGTCACTTTTATTAGCTCTAACGATGACGTAATCAGGTCCAGGTGAAATGTCCATCACAATTCTACTTGTTGCAAGCTGTATTTCATCTTTAGATATAACATCATTAAGCGTGTCATTGTAAACTGTTTGTGTAGATTCGCTCACTTTTGGGGGATAATTTTCTCTCACTGAATTATTTTCACATCCTAATATTTCCTGGAATAACCCATATACATATTGAAAATTAATCAGACATCTTTCATTGTTTTCATGAAGGACCGTTCTAACTGCTTTCCTACGTTGATTGTGGAACTGAAATTGAGTTAACTGATATAAATATACTTCGTCTTTTCTCTCTATCCCTATTAGCCGACCTTTGCGGATTTGAACTTTGTTTATATCCTTTTTCTGTATTAACATACGATTTCTTTTTACGCGCCTTATAAAATTTCCTTGCTGGGTGTTTAGGCCCAGGCAAAAAATCAATTGCAGTGGACAGAAACTTTTAGAAAGTCTTCTACAAATAAGAAAAAAAATCAGAAATCAGAATCATTGATGTCACCTTGTAGTTTTTCTTTCCATATCACCATTTGCTGTTGGTAGTACGAGTTATGTGTGTTTTGTTGTTTTATTTCTTTTTTTACGTTCATGCCCTTGTTCTGAAGATGTTCCTAAATTTGTTTCAGTATTGTAGCAAGCAGTTCACATTAGTTTTCAGTACACCGTGTGCAGCTAGCAGTGTGTTTGTGTATCTAATCAGGTGCATACCATTTTACCTCCAAATAGGATGGAACCGGGAGATTGGAACTGAAAAACGTGCTGTAATTGTAGCTCTGGATCACGAAGGGTATTATATTAGGACAATAGCAACAAAAGTTGGCATAGCCCAATCTACAGTGGTGTATACATAGCAGCGGTTCAAGCAAACCGATGCCAATGCAAGTGTTTCGCGATCTGGAAGACCCTCTGTAACATCATAAAGGGAAGATCAGTTCATATGTGTACAGAGTAAACGTCAGAAGACTTGTGCGGCACCTGAAATTTGTGAGGGAGACAATAATATGCGAGCTGCTCCAATCCCTATCTCAACAGTGCAACGCCGTCTTCGTGAATAAGGTTTAAAGGGGTGCATAGCGGCCAAAAAACCTTTATTACGGACACAAAAAAAAAGTGAAGAGAATGCAATGGGCACAGCAACATAAAAACTGGAGCGTGCAGCAATGGTTCAAGGTGTTGTTCACGGATGAATCGAAGTTTAAGGTATTAGGGAGCCATCGTCGAATGTTTGTTCGTCGACTTCGTGGAGAACGTATGAAGAGTCAGTGTGTGACACCTATGGTGAAGCATGGTGGAGGGTCGGTTATGGTGTGGGGATGTTTTGCGGGTGATAAAGTCGGTGATCTAGTGCGAATTAATGGAACATTAAAGAAGGAAGGATATCACAGGATACTGATCAACAATGCAGTTCTATCTGGCAAGAGGATTATTGGTCGTGGATTTGTTCTGCACCAGGACAATGACCCCAAATATTCTTCTAAGTTGTGTAGGGGGTATGTCAATAGAAAAGAGAAAGGTGGGGAATTGAAAAATATGATTTGGCCAAGTCAGTCACCAGACTTAAATCCCACTGAATTGTTATGGGATGAACTTGACAGGGAGGTCCGAAAGCTGAGGTCAACTAGTGTTGAAGAGCTATGGAATAATTTACAGAGCTGTTGGACTGCAATATCTACACAAAGACTACAAAATCTTATTTCCAGGATGCCAAGAGCTTGTGCAGCTGTTCGGAGGGCAAAGGGTGGATACTTTGAAGAGGCTAAAATATAGACCCTATTGTATTCTACTTAATGATACAGAGAGAAAATATATATTTTGTTGGTCTATTTAGTTTTTACGATGTGTTTGTACATTGAAATAAAGTATCTAGTTTTGTGCATAGGTGATCGAAAACTTTTGACCGGTAGTATACTTTTCCGTCGATGTCATTTATGAACTGAATGTCATGGTGTGTTAAGAGCATCTTCAAAAAATGCGTCTTCATTAAAGTGTTTAAAATATGTCATTAATTTCGGCTTGAATATAGAGCACTTTTAAGGAATACACAGCATAAACCATGTCATGTTGGGAGAGACCGGGAATTAGCATTTGTCCACGAGTTAGGATTCCGTTGGTATTATTAGTAATTATTAGATCGAAGGGCGTAGGTGAGTTGGCAACATGAGAAATGAGAATTATTGTTAAATTAATGGATGATTACAGCTGTCAATCATCTTGTTTCGGTAGATTTGTTTGTCAAGTCTGTATTAAAGTCTCCCATTAAAATCAGTTGCTCATACCTGGGTGTTAGGTCATGTAGGGCTTCCTCCAGATATGTGATGTTACCAGTCTTCGGTGGACGATACACCACACCAAGCAAGCGCTTCGTACCGCGAACTATGAGCTGAATGAACAAGAATTCAGGGCTATTGGAGAAAGCACTGGGGGATTTTAATATCACCATATACTTCACATCATAACGTATAGGCTATACATACAAGACGCCTCCACCGAACTAACCGCTCCTGTCATTCCTAACTAATGAATGAAGGGACAGAATGACGCAACCACAACTTAAAGAATAGTATGGCACACAGGATGAGAATATTTCAGAGAATTCCAGGAAATGTGGGAAAATGCTCCGAGTGTTTACATGAGCTATTTGTAAGGAGGTAGGGTAAGGCGAAAGAATGTCTTGAAGGTGATCAACCATGCCTACTGGCATGTTTATTAATCGACGTTTTTCGTATGTATATGGCTTCATTCAGCCTCAGTTCGAACAACTTATGTGTTTGTATCGATGCACAAGAGAGAGCAGCACTGTCTGTCATTAACACGGAAGATCGTTGCTTTTACGAGATTAGGAGTTTTACCTCTTTGAAGAGAATCTTTGCTTTGTTTTGGAGATATGAACTAACAGTGGAGGCCTTTCCTGTGTTTCAAATGGCTGTTAAACTTACCCTATTCTATCTTACTTCTTATTGTTTTCGTTATTCATGTCAGGTACGTTGGTTCTTGTTTTATACTGATTCTACTTTTATCGCGGGGGCATTCATTTGACTTAATAATAGCTGATTGATACGCGTCCTCTGGCCCACAGCATGAATGGAATGTGTGTCCGTTGTTATTATGACGATGATGCGATGTTGGTAACTGGGTCACGGACTGATTGTGATGTGCACTGCGTCGTATGGTATTTTGCCATCCAATGTGTGTAAGCACGCCGTGTCGACTCGAAGCTCCATTCTGGTCGTACGGAGCGCGAAACATGATGGGCCTAAGTACGGAATATTTATCCGATCCCGTTATTGAATGGTTTGGAATGTGCGCGCTGTTAGCGGTTTGATGCGAGACCCGTTGTTGTGACCAGGTGAGTTGTGCAATGTGGATTGGTGTTGATCTAATAAAATGAAGCTGCCGCTCATATTTCTTGCCCATGCGGGCAAATGTGTGAATGTCTGAGTGCGTGTCCGTGAGTCAGGGGAGTACGAAGGTGATGTATCAGTCAGTTGTATTTTCACTTTTAATCTTGGTTGTGCGTTTTGTGTTTTATCTCGATACTGCATTATTTATTTTTGCCATGTCTTGATCTTGGCCGATGGCTCGCCCGTGAGGCCGCCATATTTGTTTACTTTATTCTTTGGGTTGTGCGCTTGCCCTTTAGTGTCTTTGGGATTTTAATCTTTGAACTTTGGTACCGAGATGTTGGTCTCTGTGGGATGTTATTATCCAACGTTTTGGTTTTTCTTGCTACCTTTATTCTCCTTGATGCGTGGAGGCTGTGTGAATAATGGCATGTAAACACGCGAGTACTATGAATAAAAAAGGGATCTCGTGAAAGAAACTACCTGATTGTGCCGTGTAAATTGTGATAATACTGCCAGAGTATGTACCAAGTTTATATTAGAGGAGGTGAGCTATGTGGCAATTTTTAATTTTAATCTTGGAGTGTAATAACGAGATGCTCACTTCATGATGTTGAGAGAATGCTTCAACAAAGTATGCTATTGTTTAAATCCTTTAACAATCCTTTCATTACTGGTTTTTCTCACTATGACCTTTGTTTCAATTCTATTTTATCAATAAACCCTATGTAAATTTCATTCTAATTTTTATTGCTATAGTATTAGTTTCGTTTCCTTGTTTACTGATAATGAGGGAGGTCTCCAGTTCAGGGCTTTCCTAGTCGGGTCCACGCCTCATTTTCTCCTGATGTGGGTATATCTTATCGTGTCTTATTACACCGGTACGGTAGGGGTGTGGTTCAGTGATTAGCGGTACTTAGGGTGGGGGCTGGGAGGTACAAGTAATAACCTGCTTGGGACTGTGTATTGGAGAGACTGCAACTAGAGGCATTTGTTTCCTGGTTGCTTGTTGCTGACAACTTGAAATTTAACTGTAGATATAAAAGGAAAAACTACACTAGATAAAATTAAGAAACTAAAAACTGAAATTAATGATAAAAATGTAGGCTATAGCTACAGTTGAAATTCTTATTAAAGTTCTATATAGCGGTATTTAGGTTACAGAATCTCGGCTCATGGTTAGCGAATACGATCAAGATCTTCGCAGTTTGACACAGGTATTTTACGAGTTCTCTGCCATCCTTCAACCATAATTTCCGCACACTGAACTCACTTGTAGAATCCACAGGCTCTCTGGGGTCAGGTCCTCTTTGTTTCGTTTGTTTACAAAAATTGCATTTCTTTTCTGGTACAAAACAAACTTCACAATTATGGGTCTTGGACAGCCATTTTGTCTATTTCGTCCACTGAGAGTTCCACCCTGATCTCACGTGCAATATCAATGACAATATTATCTGTGTTTTCTCCTGCAGTTTCTTTTGATACTGCTCTAAACTGTCTGTTTTAACTTGCAGCTCCGTTTTCAATTCCCTTAGGGTCATGTCTTTCTTCCAGCGCATGCTTTAGTTCCTCGATCACACTCGTATTGAAATTTATTGTTTCTTTCAGTTGCTTTACAACTGTCTTCGTGTTGGCAAGCGTGTTGAGAGTTTCCTTTACTGCTTGCTCCCATTGGCACCTCTTTAATTTTGTGTCAGGTTTCACTGATCACTTCACGAACACTCCAATGTGAATAACTGCACAAGTTACAGTAATGTATCACACGACTGTCGAACTGCTAAAATTCACCTCCTAATGTTGCACAAGCCATGAGCCTCGTATACAGATGGAGTATTATGAAGGAATTTCATTCAACTACACTCAGTGGTCTCACATATACAGAGTGCAAATGCTTCAAGTTAGTGGAACTGGTTCCATCCTGTACAAAGGTAAAGGAAAGTCATGGAATAGCTTTAGAGAATGGATCAAATTACTCCTGAAGAGCAATTTGGTTTCTGGAAGGAAACCATACTGTAAACCCGGAGGCAACAATTATGGACTCGTCAAGAGGGTACGTGCACCAATATCAACAAACATTGTTGACAATCTTGCAATATTAAATGACAAATGATAAAGGTTTAATATTGCAACAAGAGACATCGCTGAAACAAGTGCCGACAACATGGCACTGGCTTCGACATCATAAGAAGCATTCAATAAACTTGTCAACCAGGCAGAAAGGAACAGCTATTCAAAGAACAGTTCAAATTATGTTCATCAAACATCACATACAAGAATATGGGACTTATGAGGGTAAATTAATCTAAACACCTTGGCATAACTTTTCAAGCAAATGAAAGAAAAAGCTGCCGTTTGTCTGCTGAGGCAGCCACCACCCTCTTTCACCTGTAATTACTGATGATGATGATACTTGTTTAATAATAATAATGCCATTTGCTTTACGTCCCACTAACTACAATTTTAAGGTCTTCGGAGACGCCGAGGTGCCGGAATTTAGTCCCGCAGGAGTTCTTTTACGTGCCAGTAAATCTACCGACATAGGGCTGTCGTATTTGAGCACCTTCAAATACCACCGGACTGAGCCAGGATCAAACCTGCCAAGTTGGGGTTAGAAGGCCAGCGCCTTAACCGTCTGAGCCACTCAGCCCGGCGATGCTTGTTTAAAGGAGCCTAAAATCGACGTTATCGACCCCAAATGGTACAAAATGAGACAAAATGTAATGACAATTTAACCCATTCATTGACCAGAATTCAAAATGGGATGATGAAGAATGAATGGATGAATATGAATTTAAAATAACCAGCACATCCAACTTACAATACTGAAAGTCGATCCACTGACTACAAGTCAAAAAGACGACAATGAAAAATGATTATGAACTTAAAACAATCAGTGGATCTAACCCGCAATGTTCAACCTTCCCAGAGACAATAGTATCACTGACCGCTTCCACAGTACAATCCTGAATCGATGATGCTTGTTGTCTGAAGGGGTCCAAAGTCCAGGTCAGTAGCCCCTGATAATGGTACTTATCACCATTAAAGTAGAAGCATGGTATTTCTTGTGTTGCAGTGCTAATCAAAAAACTCACGGTGTTCCACACATTACGATACTACTAATATTGTACGTTGCACAGGTAACGCAGACCTATGGTGTTTCTCACATAATGGCGCTACTCATAGGCAACGCAAACACATGGTGTTCCCCACATAGGTGTACTAATCACAGGCAACGCCCAGACCCGTGCTATTCTGCATATAGTGGTACTAATGACAGGTACTGTAAACTCACAGTTAACCACTATCTCCTACTACTAATCGCAAACCTATTGTGTACCTAACATAGTGGCACTACTCGCAAGTAAAGGCCACCCACGGTGTTCCCTGCGTGATGCTACTAATCACAAGTAGTTTCATGGTTCTAATTCAATTATTCCATGGTCACCCCTTTTAGTCGCCTTTTACACAAGGCAGGGGATACCGTGGGTTTATTCTTCATCTGCATCCTCCACCAACAGGGGGTCCTATAATTATTATTACTGGGAACATCTCATGATAAACGAAGCTATGAGCTTTGCATAGAGAATGCACTTACCCTCTGCTGATTTCAAGAATCGTTTGACAAACCCATGATGACTCGCAGTCCATTTCCATGAGCTGTGTTTGTGTGAACCAAGTGTAATATGTTGTGTACACACACAAAGTGCTTTCTGGTTAAACTAAAGGCCAAAGTGGAGGTGCTTACCCGTCTGAGAGTCCAGGAACGGCATCCGCAATCTCCTTTCAATACAAAGGCGTGTGTTATAGTTGGCCGAGTTCTCAATAGCTTCTCGGTAGGAGGCGTCATTGAGGAAACTGTAACAAGTTCAAATTCATTAATCCAGCTAATTTCTGCACTGGTCCTTGTTGATCTCAATATTTTTTTTTTTTTTTTTGCGCACTATGAGACTTTCATGCCACAAACGGCACTGCTATCTCCAATACCTTATTTTATTCTAAGACCCAAGCATTCACATCAAACTGACTATATCATCCGGAAACGGATGTCTGCATAATGACAACAGACTTATACAATCTGTAATGATTACATATTTGAGGGTCAAACAAAAACTTTTGATATTGACAAGAATCTTGAACCAAAACAGCTTTGTCATGAACACACACTAAACCTTGAGGAACCCTAGAGGAAACAGAAGGTTGTGCGAGCATACAAAGAGGTATGAAAGTGACACAAGCCATCCACTTTCTCCTTACAGTTCCGACCACTCGTGTGATCGAGGCGTCAGTATCACGCCACCGAGTACAGAGTCCCCAGGGTACTATAAGGACGAACGCTCCAGTATGCCACAGTAACCTATCTATCTCTTCGGATTGCTGAACCACCACAACCACGATGTTGCTTGTCACCTACAGTCCAGACCAGGAGGAGTGTTGTCTTCACAGCTGTCCAGAATTATCTGAAGATTTGTTAGCGTTTTACTACAGAGAAAATTAGAACAATAAATGTATGCAGCACATCAAGTCCATTCAGCCACTGGTGCAGTTTGTGGTCCGGTGTTCCACAATTTGTTGGAAAGCTCCATAATCAAGAGTTAGGTGAGCATGTATTGCTTGAAACCAGTTCAATGTCACGGAAGTCTTGCGAGGTATATAAAAGTAGATAAAACTCCTGCAGTAATCACAAATGGAAGCGAAGCACCATACTTGTAGAACTTAGAATGGCATACTGCAACATTAACAGCCTCTAAGATATCATCATTGGTTTGCCCTTCCAGCGAGCCGGGTAGGGTGTTTGAAAACGAGCATCTTCCAAAGTTCCCTATTCAAAAATACTTTGTTGACCATGACAGATTCCCAATTCCATCCTCTTCTCTCGTCTTCCCTCAGTTGGTCCGTCCATCTTATTCTTGGTCTTCCAACTTGTCTTCTACCTGTTATTCTCTTTTCCAAATAAGCACATGGTAACCTTGTGCTATTGATTCGTTTAACATGCCCAAACCATTTAAGTCTAGATGACCTAAGCCTTTCCACTATCAATTCATTTAGACCTAGGTTAGATCATCTTCTTCATGTGCCATGTCCTTGCAGAACGTTGGCAATCAGTAGCGTGATCTGTTGTTTGTTCATAGCTGTTCTGAACAGAGTAAGCTTTGTCACCCCAAAACACAGGCTCAAGTTGCTGAGCCACGATATCCTCCTCCTGCCCAGACCATGTTTTCCATTAATTTTCCCTTGGAGTATTACTTGCAGAACGTGGTATTTACTGTTCCGCATCATATGACCAAAGTATTCTAGCTTCCTTCTCTTGCTGGTAGTGAGAATTTCTGGTTCTTTGTTCATACGGTGCAAAACGTCTATGTTGGTCATTTTAGCTGTCCAAGGTATCTTCAGCATCCTTCGGTACGTCCAAGTTTCAAATGCTTGCAACTTCTTGCACATGGTGTCAGTGTCCATGCCTCAACGCCGTATAACAGAATGCTGAAAATGTAGCACCGGAGTAGTCGTGTCCGTAGTGAAATGGAAAGGTCACGGCTTGTCAAAAGTTTCCTAAGTCTCTGAAAAGAAGTTCTGGCCTGCTCAATTCTGCATCCCAGTCATCATTGATGTGGCATCCCAGGTATTTAATTGTTGCCACTCTCGCGATCTGTTCCTTTGCTGCTGTGAGATTACCTCGAATGCCATCTTCTTTCCTACTTATAACCATCCATTCTAAGCCTCAAGCCCATTGTGCTGCTGGCTTCAGTGACACCATTAAATAGTTTCTGTAGATCGTGTAGATTGTTTGCAAGTAGCACAGTGTCATTGGCATACCTGATTTTATTTATGATGAAACCATTAACCAAAACTCCTTTGAGTCTTTCCATAAAGAGCATCTTGAAAAATATTTTCTGAACAGATGTTGAAAAGCATGGGGGAAAGAATACAGCCTTGGCGAACTCCTTTCATAAATGAGACTTCTGCCGAGACATGACCATCAACTCTTATGCCAGTGCTCTGGTTCCAGTAGAGATTACCAATAATATCAAGTCCTAATTCTCGAAGAATGTTCATAAGTTCATCATAGCGGACTGTATCAAAGGCCTTTTCGTAATCGATGAAACAAGCAAAAAGTTCGACATTGACATCTCGGCACCGTTGGAGGACTAATACCTGCAGACTGAATAATGCCTCTCTAGTACCAAAACCATGCCTGAAGCCAAACTGTTCCATTATTCTTACATTTATGAAAAATTTTCGCATGCAAGACCTTTAGGAATACTTTCAGAACGTGGCTCATCAAACTAATTGTTCTATATTCATTGCAGAATTTTGCATTGGCTTTCTTAGGCAATATTACGAAAGTCGATTTGAGCCAGTTCTGAGGAATGGTTCCACTGCGGTGAATACAGTTCAATAGGTCAACTAATAATGAAAGGGATTTTTCTTTCTCAAGCATTTTCAGTATCTTAGCATACATCTCATCAGGGCCTGGAGCCTTCCCATTCTTTGCTGTTCTTATGGCATATTCTACTTCTGCACGTGTGATATCCACAAGCACCATGATCTACATTTCTGCGATCCAAGAAGAGATTTTGTACATATTCCATCCATTCCTTCAGTTTCTCTTCAGTGCTCGCGAAGATATCACCATTCTTATTAAGGAGGACTCCACTACCCTTCTTGTTATATGCACCGGTTACTTGTTTCACTTTCTTGTACATGTTGAAAAAATCATATTTTGAATTCATTAATTCTATTTCATTGCATTCTTTATTCTTTGTCGTATTAAATTCTGCAAATTTTGTACTTTGCAGGACCTTTGTTCTTAAAAGACCTTCTCTGATCCATCACCTTCAGGATTTCTTCTGTCATCCACGGCTTGTTTTTCTTTCTTCCAGCATCCATTAATTTTATTTCACTTATATTGTTAATTGCACATTTAATGCGATTCCAAGTACCTTCAACATCATTTACATTAACGATGTTTTGAACTTCAGCAAGTTTTACACGTAGGGCTGACTGAACTTCATCCTTCCGTGCTTGATCTTGAAGCTTCTGAATCTCAATCTGACTAAAACTCCCCTTTAAAAGGCATTTCTTCAGCCAGAGATTCATGGAAGCAAACAGTAGGCTATGGTCTGAGTTGATATCAGCACCAGGGTACATTTTCACACATTTGGTAGAATTTCTGAACTGCTTGTTAATTGTGATGTAATCAATCTGGTTCCTAATACTGCTGTCAGCATTAGAGGTCCACGTATAGAGGCGATGTAGAGGTAGATGGAAATATGTGTTTGCTATAATAAGGTCCTCCTCCTGGCACATCTGGACCAGTTGATCACCTCGAGTATTGCTTGCTCCTAATCCGTAGTCACCGACTACATCAGCCCGTCGGCCATGGCCGATTTTGGCAATTGAAATCGCCCATCACCATGTTTATCTCAGATAGTTTGGTGTATGACAGAGCTGCTTCGATTTTCGTGTAAAAATCTTTGACATCAACGTGCGACGCATCACATGTTGGAGCATATAGTTGGATGATTGTGCATTAAGCTGTAATAAACATACCCTATTTGATAGTGATGTCTCGATGTAAGATGGCGAGGATCGTCTGATAACCACTGACCACACTCTTTCCTGAACGAGGCCAACGCATTTCACTAATGCCAAGAACGTCAATCTTCAGTCTCTCCATCTCTCGAGTCTTTCCACTTTGAAACAAGCTGCGAACATTCCACGTTGCTATCCTTCTCACGACTGGCCCTGAGATTCTTAGCACCCCCTGCCCACTGAAGGGCTGCCGAGGACTGGGGGCCTTGGTTTTAAGCTTTCCAGTCATGCTAAGGATTTTCCTGGAGATCAAATACGAAATGGTTTCCCGTTGCCTTTCTCACGCAGTTTTGAGACCGCTTACACCACTATGGTTATGCTTCCAAATGTGTGTCACATCACAGTATCAGTCGATTTCTTGGCGGACACCAACGTGCACTAATGGCGAAGCTGCTGGCCTTTTACAGTGGTCAGGTTATTTCCCGCCGCCCAACATTCGGATCTCATCATTTCAATCAATTTCATGTCTTTTGGAGGGCAGTTCTAAAATAATTAATTTCAGAGGCTTGAATCCTAGTACAATCCTTTTATTTTAGTGTGCAGATTTCCAGAGAAAATGTAAGGATGGGAATGAAATATGACTTGTACAGGATCATTTTTGTTCTTTGTGGGACCTTCTCATAACATGGTCGGTGTTTACTCTGTTATTTCTATCTCAGCTCTATTATTACTAGCCATTACTCTTACTTCAACTTGGTGGTCCTGTATTTTAAATGCTACTGTTTGTGATAGGTTCAATTTCATTCGAAAATCATCTTACACCATGCATTTAGATTATTTTGCACTCCCTCCCCACATTGCCACATTGTCTGCAAACACCAGAGCCTCAAGTCAAAGATGTTTTATCAATCTAAATGAGGGAAGACCAAGTTCCAGAAATCTACACCCAACCAGCTGCTGCTGCTCATGGATATTAAAAAACCCACAACAGCAGCAACAGTTATAGCAATCTTCTAGTGTACAAATTCGCAGAATTTCCAATTCTCTTAAATGTATGCAAGATGTGGATAATATACACAACCCATTTGAAAGACACCTCCTTACATGCAAGATACTCCCATGTAAGATAGAGTCTGAGGGATGTTTCACCATTCAACACATTGTAAAAATATATTAATTTATAAGAAGACAGGTTTTGACTCAATTGGAGTCATCAGTTCTTGTTGAAAATCAAATCAAGAGGAATCTGATAACAATCATCATAATAAAAAATGATATACCAACACATCGACAGGTTGCAAAACATTACATTGACATGTAACGTACACATGGTGAGCAGTGCAATGTATTGTGTCACAGGTGAACAATGTAGTGGAAATGGAAAGTGTTTATTGAAAAGTGTGGTAATATGTTTTATTTGTAACGACCTAACCTGTACAGTGTAATATTTGTAACATTTGTATTTGTAAATAGTAGGTTTCAGTTCTGTACTTACTGGAAGTATCTAGAAAATTGTTACATGAATTTTTGAACAGGGTGTGTTGCCTGTTGTTGCTTGTGTGTTCTAGAAGGCATTTTCTAACTATTCTGGAAATGGAAGATTCGCGAACGTGCGTACTCAAGAAGCTTAGTTAAAGTTCGCGACTGTAGTAGGAATTGTGATTGGTGAACCTAGGAGGGGATAGGCGGACTCACGCATTCTGATTGGCCAGGGTTTACCTTTATATAGAGTGCGAGGCAGCATTTCGTATTCTTGCCTTGGTCTTGTCTGCCTTAGTCTGTGTTGGTCTGTCTGAAGTTTTACGTCGTGTGCGACGCCTCGCACTCTTGAATTCCGTTCCGGCTAAAATTTCCGTAATGTTTGGTTGCTATTTCGTATAGGAGTCTGCCCTAGCCTAACCTAGATTCGCCAAATTAATTATTTATGACGCCTTAGATTTTCAGCTGGGCTTGCGTGTTTGTTTTTGAGGAATTCCCATTTCTTGTTTCACTAAATATGTAGATTGTAGTTTAATATATGTACCTTGCGGTTTACCTCTGGTAGTTCAGTGTCACTTGATGTATGCTAGAGTTTTGGAGAGTACGTTTACTTCACTGTAAATTGCATTGTACAACTGGATATGTAACTAGATGTATAGTTTGTTTGAAATTTTGAACTTGTACAAAGGTATTATCAAAGAACCTCTAAGTTATGTGTATCACAGAGAATATAGTTGCAAGTTGCAAGTTGGCGGATTTTGTTCGGAATGTATTTGTAAAATCCATTTGTAAATAATATTTTTCAAATTTAAGGATCACGGCTGATTCATTTCGGAATCTGCAATCTAAGCCATATCCATGCCCTTGGTAGGTTCTGGCTCCTTCCACCTTCCTGGTTTATTATCCACTAGTTGGCCCTACTGATATATTTACGTATGTTGTCGGTGGAGATCCGCGTAGGTCCAACTGATTTTCAACTCTGTGTGAAGTTTTTTTGGTACTGAGTGAAGGCACCTTCCCCCCCACCCTTTATTGTGTTTAGTGCTTTGTTTTGTGTAACCACTGTAGTAGCGGTTAATTTGAATTTTAGCCGGAACGGAATTCAAGAGTGCTTACCCGAAGGTGGGCCATCCCGGTAGCGAGGCATCGCACACGACGCAAAACTTCAGACAGACCAACACAGACTAAGGCAGACCAGGCCAAGACAAGACCAAGGCAAGAATACGAAATGCTGCCTCGCATTCTATATAAAGCTAAGCCCTGGCCTTGAAGTAGCCAATCAGAATGCATGAGTCCGCCTATCCCCTCCTAGGTTCCTACTACAATCACGAACTTTAAATAATTTTCTCGAATACGCACGTTCGCGAATCTTCCATTTCCAGAATAGTTAGAAAATGCCTTCTAGAACACATAACGAACAAAAGGCAACACACCCTGTTCAAAAATTCATGTAACAATTTTCTAGATGCTTCCAGTAAGTACAGAACTGAAACCTACTATTTACAAATACAAATGTTACAAATATACACTGTACAGGTTAGGTCGTTACAAATAAAACATATTACCACACTTTACAAAATAAAGTCTTCAATAAACATTTTCCACTTCCACTACATTGTTCACATATTGGAAACAAATGCACTACCGTAGTTGAGAATATACACAGTGACTGAAAATTTATACACTGATATGAAACACATGGCACTTTCATGTTCCTGTACATGAGTAAAAATGCTGTCATATGTTTGTATAACTAGGCACAGACTTATCAAACGGTCTTGCCACAATCAACTGGAATATGTGAACCTTTTTAAAACAAAACTTGTTGACTATTATACCACACAATCACATGAAACATTTGGTAATCAGCTGAAATTATACATTGGCTTGAAATGCTTAGTATTTTAAGAAAGGTCTTGGATCTAATTTAGAATTATTACCGTGTGTTTGTGGAACACGGAACATAATTGTTGGCCCTGTTTCAAACAACTTGAATATATTTATTTATTCGTATCAGAAGCATACATTTTACATTGCATAATGGTACTTAACGACATACATATCAAATAGTGTTTGCCCAAAATTTTGCCAAATCACGGGCATTAGGTGTTGCAGCCATCAAGTCCTCTATTGTGCAACTTAAAGGACACTTACTACAGTTCATGAAATGGGCTGTGGTTTGGTCTTCACCACATTCGCATTGCCTGGATGTGCCAGGAAAGCCCCACTTTACCATATTGGTTCTTGATCTACCAACCCCAGTGCGAAGCCTGTTCAGCGATTTCCACGTAGACCAATGTTCCTCGTGTCCTGGGGGGAGATGTTCAATTGGTAGCATCCAATCAGCAAGTTGAGGATTTCTAGTTCTCCATAATCTCAACCGTGTGGATTGAGCAGATTCGTTTAAATCTTCGGTTGTATTCAGGAAACTCCTCCTAGACCTCAATCTTCGGTGGGCAGGTTCATATCCATTTAATGGGTGTGCACATGAGGCAAGTGCTTTAGTTCTCTCATTCATGGATGCAACTTCTCTTCTTATATCTGGTGGGGCGATTCCAGCCAAACAGTAGATTCTATCTCGTGGAGTTGGTCTCAAGCAGCCAGTAATGAGTCGACATGTTTCATTTAGAGAAATGTCAACTTGTTTAGCATGACTTGATCTGTACCAAACAGGGCAAGCGTACTCTGCAGCGGAGTAACACAGAGCCAGGGCTGTAGTTCTCAACGTCTTTGGATGTGTACCCCAATTGGTTCCAGACAACTTGCGAAGGATGTTGTTTCTAGCCGACACTTTCTGCTTGATGTTCATGCAGTGTTGTTTGTAGGTGAGAGCACGATCCAATGTTACACCTAGATATTTAGGTGTTGGGCAGTGATCTAGTTGAGTATCTTCCCATACTACCTGCAATTTCCTTGACGCCTGTCTGTTCTTTAAATGGAAGGCACATACCTGAGTTTTAGATGGGTTAGGCTTCAATTGATTTCCTCTGTAGTAGTAAGATAGTTCAGAAAGAGCCTCTGATAACTTTTCTTCTACAACCTCAAAGCAGTTTGCTTGAGTAGCAATAGCTCGATCATCCGCATATATGAAGCTTCTGGTGCCAACTGGAAGAGGTTGGTCATTCGTATAGATATTAAAGAGCATAGGGGCGAGAACACTGCCTTGTGGCAGACCATTCTTTTGTTTCCTCCATCGACTTTTCTGATCCTGAAATTCAACGAAGAACCTACGATTTTGGAGAAGGTTGCAAATTACTTGAGTCATCTTGTAATCTTTTGTCATGTTGTATAATTTGCGCAACAGTATACGATGATTAACTGTATCATATGCAACAGATAAGTCGATAAAAGCCACCCCTGTGATTTTATGATTTTCATATCCATCTTCGATATACTGTGTCAGATGGAGGACCTGTGAAGTACAACTTTTTCCTTTGCGGAATCCTGCTTGCTCTGGAATAAGAAGTGGTTCAATGATTACAGTAAGTCTTTCCAGGATCATCCGTTCTAAGATCTTGTACAGATGACACAACAGTGAGATAGGTCTGTAATTTTTTGGATCATTTGGGTCTTTTCCTGGTTTGAGAATTGCGATTACTCTGGATTTCCTCCACACACGTGGTAATTTGCAGGTGTTTAAACAATTGTTGTACAGTTCCAGTAACCATTGTTTAGTAACAGGTCCAAATTGCTTAATTTGCTCAACACATATTTCATCTAGGCCGGCAGCCTTACCATTCTTACACTGATTTATTGCTCTGTTCAGCTCAGATAAAGTAAAAGGTTTAGTGAGTGTATCTGTCTCCTGCTCATAATCCCTCTCAATTCCTTTATTCTGAAGCCGACATGGAAGTAACATCAACTTGAATATATGACACAGTTGAAATAAAAATATGTTTGACAATGAAAACATTTAGAACTTGCTGGTTTTGGTTTACATGATCTTGCAGTGTTTTAGGATAGTACGGAAAAAACTTATTAGTAGATTTAAGTTGGTTGAAGAGCTGGCGGAACATCCTTCATTATGGAAAACTTGCTTATGCAGTTGTAACTGTCGCTAACTATTGTTGATGTAGAATAGTGATGGTATTGCCTTGGCTTATGGAAAAGTGCATTGAAGGTGTCTGAGGAAAAAAATAAAGAATGAGAAACTGTGTTCGAGTTAAATTGAAATGATATTTGTATTACTTACTCTGTTGCCGCTCGCGCTGACCAGCCATTAGAAGAGTGGGTTGCGATCTGTTCAACTGTGCTTGTGTGTGTGTGTGTGTGTGTGTGGTGTTATTGTTGCCTAGGAGAGTGGGCGGGGAGAGGAGGGGGAAGGGGTGTGGCTTGCTTTGGGTTGGTTGAGGAGTGGAGGGGGTTTGTGAGAGAGGGGAAGTGCTTTGTTGTCAAGCCATTCTGTCTAGATATGTCTTGATGTTGAGGGGATGAATGGCCTCGTAAAGAATGTTTGTTTTTTCGGTGGATTCGTTCAGATTATGATTAAAATTAACTTGTTGGCCTAAGGATATGTAAAACATTTCTTTGATATTGAGTAGGAGTCCCTTTTCCATGGTTTCAATAATTTGCAGGTTTCTGTCTACGTCGGAAAATTTATGATTGGATTCGTGCATGTGTAGACCCATGGCTGGATGTCTGTTATGCTTAACTGCATTAATAAGTTTGGTGTACCTGGTGTTAAAGCTCCGTCCTGTCTGCCCAATCTAGCTTGCTAAACAAGTCTGGCATTGTAATCTGTAGATGCCTGATTTGCCAAATTTGTCAGATTTATTCACGGTCCCTGGATTGTGGAAATGAGAACGATTGTTGTTGGTTGTTTTGAATGCTATTTTTACCCCTTGTTTTTTAAATAGGTTTATTATTTGGTAAACAGAATCTTTGTTGAAGGTAAAAACTGAAAAACTGTCATTTTGTTTCTTTTCTTTAATAAGAGTAGATTTAGGTTTGTTTTGGATTTTAGACATAATTCGGTCGATGAACCTTTTGTTGTTCCGACCTAAAAAAAGAACTAGACACCATCAGGAAAATTGCTCTTTCTAATGGGTACAATTACAGCACCTCTTTGCTCCTTTCCATCATATAGACACTTTTAGGTGAAAGGGATCTATGCCCCCCTATGAGAAACTGACAGTAACTTTCATACCATTGACAGTCACAATTTTAATGGTTTTCACAACTTGTCACATTTTCATTGGACGCATTTCACTTTGACTTTCAGTTAGCATTCAATATTTTTAATGTCCTTGCTATATTTTATGCTATCTAGTATATCACTGACTGAAGATGTCCTAATGGAGGATGAAATATCTCTCGAAATATAATAACGTTGTCTTAAAGACAGACAATTTGTATTGTAAAAGTGGAGCGTTTGGTAAAGAATTTCAGAAGTATATAATTACGACAATAAGGGCTTTATAATGAAATAAGAAACAACAACAACAACAACAATGTAGCTTCCCACAGTGGCGAGAAGCCAGTGACAATGTTGCAAATAGATGAAGGAGTAATCTATATATATAAAATAAAAGTTTTTTCTGTACATTGCTCAGAATTTGAAAATAATGGTATTTCTGTATCGGTCATGTCGAAAGTAACAAGAAAATGCAGTTTTTACTTTTCCGTAATTTCTGTCTGTCTGTCTGTCCACGCATCACATGGAAACGGCTGAAGAGAATTTAATAAAAATCGGTATGTAAAGTCGGGGGGCAAGCCGCTACAATCTGGGCTATAAGTCATTTTATTCACGCTGAGTGAAATGGTAGTTTAGGGGAAGGCCTAAAATTCAATTCTCAAATATTTATATTATTAGTGGTCATATCGATACATACTACATAACTAAAGTTATATAGAATTAAATTTCTGATCATTTACGTCTTAAGCATTTTTAACGTACCAGCTATGATAACACAGATATTCATGAATTTGGATTTTTGTTGCTAAGTCCATATCAACGCTGAGCACCGACAAAATGGGTGAACAGAATTTAATGAAAATCGGTATATAGAGTCGGGAAATAAGAAGCTACAGTTTAAGCTATAAACAATGTTATTCACCCTGGGTGAAATGGTAGTTCAGGGGAAGGCACCTAAAATTTAATTTTTAAATACCTATGTTCTTCGTCCTATGGAAAAGTACTACATAACAAAAGTTATAGAGAATACAATTTCCGATCATTTATGTTTTATTCAGTTTTACCGTACCGACTTTGATAAGAGTGGTATTTCAGAACCGGAAGACAATTAATAATGTGAAGGCCTACAATATCGAAAGCGCGTAACATTGATTAACAATAACATTACACTGGCTGTTGTTTGTTGTAATGTTCTTTACCTCTTATGCTGACATTCAACTCCGATAGATGGGATTACTGCTGCGTACCGAGTATAACAGCCTAACTGAATATTGGCGGGAAATAGCTGGGGAGTTAGATAACTTTCTTCTTTAGCATGCTATTCCTCTGGTTCATACATTTTCTGATACTGCTGGTACGTAACACACTGGTTCATCATAGTATGCCAGCTATTCGATACCTACTCTGACGCGCTGTTTTGAATGAGCAGTGTGCGCACTTAAGTCAGAGGATCAGTTAGTAGTAGTAGGAGTAGTAATAGTAATATGAATTGGTCTAGAATTACAATTTAGGCCTTTTCCAAATTGAAGTACCACAATTCAATAAATAACTCAAAATTCAACCCTGAAATGAGCTGTTTCATAAGAAAAGCTTCTTTCTCGTCACTTTTATTAAATCTACATTTATTTTATTCCAAATTAGCAGCGACGATGTGGTTTCTTCTCTGGCTTGGAGGAAAAATTGCCTCCACGTCAGATAGTCCTTTCCCCTGCCAGTGCAGTGAATTGAGATTTTCCGACTCATTGGGTACTCCCAGGAAACATAAGTAAACGGGCATAGTTTTTGCCCCGGGACTATCCACTATTCGAATCCCCCCGCCGGAAAAAAGACTAAGATCGTTCACGGATCACAAATGTCTGCGTTTTGGTCATAGAATGTGTCCTACAAAACTGATGAAAATAATGGCCAAAATGTACTTTTATTTGGGCTGATAGGTCAATAAGAATGCAGTGGTAACTGCACAAAATGAATGAAGATATAAATAAACCATAAACATGTTTGGCTCCCATAGGCAACCTGCGCATAGTGACGACACATATATCCAGCCCTCACGGCAGCGAAATTAACCAAGGATTGTTAAAATTCCCGACCCTGCCGGGACCCAAGTGACCAAAGGCCAGCATGCTGGACATCATTTCACAAGACTGCACCTGTTGTCTCACAGGTTTGTAAGTTTTTCACAAATGAGGGTTGCTTTTCCTTCACAGGCCGCTATGAGTCCTGATTAAATATTCAGAAAGGATTGTTCTATTACTTCTCCTCCTGGCTTTTCACAAGTTTTCGATCACTGACCACATACATACTCAATAGACAAGTTATTTGCTTACTTCTGTTCCTTAATGAATTCAAGGACTAGGTGATTGTTTAAAACCTCAGGGTTTTCAGATGTTTGGGGTTCTTCATAAACATGTCATAAAGGTGGACAAGTGACAATTCATGCACATGTCTTCACTAACTCAATTTCTAGTTCAACAATTGAATGAATGCTTATCAAAATACATACTGTCTTTTCAAAAGACATCAAACAAGCAAACACGTCTAGACAGTTCTGAACTATGATATTCAGTGTAAACAATGCTTCCCTTGTACCAAGAGTTCCTGAGAACGAACTGTGTTTCGTCGAGTCTTGATTCTGTGATGGGAATACTTTAAGTATGTGGATGATGAGGTTTATTATGTTTTCTTTTTTCACCTAGTTGCTTTACGTCGCACCGACACAGATAGGTCTTACGGCGACGATGGGACAGGAAAGGGCTAGGAGAGGGAAGGAAGCGGCCGTGGCCTTAATTAAGGTACAGCCCGGTGTGAAAATGGGAAACCACGGAAAACCATTTTCAGGGCTGACGACAGTGGGGTTCGAACCTACTTATCGAGCTCGGTGTACAGTTAAATGTTGTTTGCTTCCTTGGGATGTCTCCAGTGTTATTTACGTAGCACCTCTCTTATCATGGAAATGTACTTAAAAATTCTTGTTCATTAACAACGGCCTTTAGCTTTAGATTTCTGTACAAGCCTGTTGTTTCCTTCAGTTTTCAATGTGTATTGAATGGTCACTCTAAGGTTTCCATTTCTACACATTGTTGTATCATCCAGTTCCCTTCTTTCCTTATATGATACTGTAATTTTTTATATTATCCTGCACTAATCTAGTTCAAGAATATCATCTGTCATCCATTTCCTTTTCTTCATCGGGTATATGTTTTGATCTTCATTTTCAAGAAGTACAGATGATTTGCTGTTTCACAATTATTGCTATAGATTTCTTTTAAATGGCTATTCAAATCCTGAGCAATCTTCTGCAGAGTTTCACAAATTTGCAGATCAGCAGTGTTTAGTACCTTCCTTCTAGGCTTATTCTTTATGATATTCAGTAAATGTGTGCATCTGGATATCCAGAGACACTTTTGATAAAATTTCTGAAACTCTTATTTAACAGCAATTTGGTTTCTTGTTGAGTCAGGAATCTGAGAATCATCTTTAGGATGTACAAACGATTTTTTGGAAGTTTGTACCAGGTATTAGCGGCAACCACTTGATGTCCTACACAAAATTTGTACAGCTTTTCTCCCCACTCACTGCATTTATCAACACCTACCAAGTTGGGGCAATGTCCTTGACAAATTTTTGCATTGAAATTGCTCATTATCACAGTAATTTTGTCCTTGTTAAGGTCTTTAAGTTGTTCATGGAATACTTCTACTTTGCCATCATACTTTTTGACTCTTGTTGGTGAAGATATATGCAAGATGTTTATGTTGAAAGGCGAGTATGGAAGTTGTAATATGACTCAATCTGAAATGAGTACATTGCTGACAAACTTTGTAAGTTTAAAATTTACAAGATTCCTATTCCATTTCTCTGATTTTTAATGTTATCTTCGCTACCACAATAGTAGAATGTACCATCATCACGATGACATTTACTTCTACCCGGCCACCAAACTACGCTAATTTCCATTAATGGTATTCTTAATCTAACCATTTCCTTGATAGATTGTAAGCTTTTAAAGATAAAAATTTCATTGTTTCGTATTGAAAAGTACCACAGTTAAAATTGAAATAATAAATAAAGAGGTTCAACCTATTCAATACAAAAGAATAAGAAATGCAGTGATTACATTCTTATTTAATAGTAAGTAGAAGTGGTACCAGTTTCGACCATAGTCCAGCCGATTAAAACATGAAAAACAATGCATAGGAAAAAGAAAATAAAAGATCAAGTTCACTCCGGAGGAATAGAAGAGGCGTTATAAAAATGACGGGGGTAGACACTGTAAAATTCAGAAGAAGTAAAATGTAAGTCACTTAAAAGAAACAGTGCAAAATTTTCTGAACGGCAGTATGACACGCGCAGTGTTAAAGTTAAAAATTTCATTGTTCCGTATCGAAGAATATTACAGTTAAAATTGAAATAATTGATAAAGAGATTCAACCTATTCAATACAAAAGAATAAGAAATGTAGTGAATTACATTCCCATTTAATAATAAGTAGAAATGGTACCGGTTTCGACCCTAGTCTAGGTCATCATCAACCGATTAAAACATGAAAAACAATGCATAGGAAAAGGAAATAAAAGATTAAGTACACTCCGGATCAGTAGAAGAGGCGATATAAAAATGAACGGGGGTAGACACTGTAAAACTCAGAACAAGTAAAATGCAAGTCACTCAAAAGAAAACGGTGTGCAATTCTCTGAGCGGCAGCATGGCACACGCAGCGCTAGGCAAAGTCCCACAATGTTTACGAATAGCGGAGAATGGTTAAATGAGCCAGTTTTTAAACACTGTCAGGCACAAAGTCCCATCACAATCGAACACATACGAAGATCCATAATCGTGCAGGAGTTGAAGACGAGTAGATCAATTGAAGTAACTTGCCAGCTCCCAGTGATCAGCGCGATATATTCAACATCAGGCACTGTGGTTTCAAACGCCAACGTAAAATGAAGAATAGCTTAATGATCTAGTATTTGCTTCGGTTGCGGGAAAGTAAGTATATATAGATACATATAATAAAATTCAATATAATTGAATAAGTAATTGTGATCCTGTAGAATTTTTGGAACAGCTGACATGAAAAAAACAATTGTGAAGAGAACGTGATCTTTTATATTCCTTTTCCTATGCATTGTTTTTTCATGTTTTAATCGGCTGATGATGACCTGGACTAGGGTCGAAACCGGTACCACTTCTACTTATTATTAAATAAGAATGTAATCACTGCATTTCTTATTCTTTTGTATTGAATAGGTTGAACCTCTTTATTTATTATTTCAATTTTAACTGTGGTACTTTTCAATACGAAACAATGAAATTTTTATCTTTAAATGCACAAGCTAACCAAGCTAAAGAAAAGCCTTCTCTTACATGGGCCTTAAATTCAAGATCGCTAAATTAGGAAAAGATATCGACTTCCTAAAACAATGCATTTCCTATAATCTTACCCCCAAATTTCTTCAAAGTTGTATCAGAAAAACCCATTCTTCTCTTCACATGTTAAAAACCCAAGGAATAACCAACAAAATTTGGTTAAAAAATGAAATTCGCTTCTTATACAAAAAAAAAAAAAATCATTTTTAAACAACAGATTATATGAAACACATCTAGAAATTGCTAATCTTCTCCCGAGTGCACAATGGAACCTCTTCCTAACTCAAGGAGATAATCAATTATTTCATGAATTGTCAATTAAGCAACAAACCCTGGAGAAAAAACTCAACATTCTTAAGAACAACTCTTCTTCACATAAATTTCAGATTAAGAACCGTAACACAGCCTCCAAAAAAATTGAACAATTCCATCCTCCCATTGTAAATTTATCTAAAACAACTCTGAGTGATGATGAAAACTTTATTCTTTCGAAGGGCTTCAAACACAATTGGCCCAATCTCAACACTTTCAATGTAGCCACCAATTTAATTATTGAATCTGAAATAGTTATTAACAAAATGCCAACAGATGAACAAGATGAAATCAGATATGAAGTAAAAAGAAAACTCGAAAAAATCTTCATTAACAATAACAAAAACACTTCTCTTAATCATTATAAAGAAAATAATAATATTAATAATTTAATTAATAATAAACTCATTTTAGATCTTAAAAAGAAAATCAATGACAATAATCTCATCCTCAGCAAATCTGATAAAGGCAACACGATTGTCGTAATGGAAAAAACTGACTACTTAGATAAAACTAAATTTTTTTTCTGTGACTCTTCTTTTTCTATAGTAAAAAAAAGACCCAACCATGAAAATCCAACGCCTACTCAAACAAACTTTAAAAAACACTTCCTTTATCCTCACAGATCAAGAAAAAACTAAATTAATAAACATGAACCCAGGCCTACCCACTGCCAAAGCCCTCCCAAAAATTCACAAAACTAACATTCCCATCTGTCCAATAATCAATTACAGACCCAGCCCCTTATATAATACTTCTAAATTCATCCAAACATTTTTACTAAAAAATTATCGATTTTTATCCAACAAATCTATCAAAAACACTTCTGAACTAATCAACAAATTAAAGAACTTTAATATCCAACCAAATTTTTCTCTCCATTCTTTTGACATTGTGAACATGTACCCTAGTATTCCAATTTCAAAATTATTCCCCATAATAAACAGCAACCTAAACAAATTCAGTAACCTAAGTAAACTTGAAATTCAAGACTTCATGTCTATTTTAAAATTGGTTCTCAACAATAATTATTTTACCTTTGATAACACCATTTATCAACAAGATGGCTTGGCTATGGGCTCACCAGCTTCAGGCATTCTTGCTGAAAATTACCTTGACTTCTTAGAAAACACAAAAATTAATAATAATAATTTCTCTAACATCCTCTTTTGGGCCAGATATGTCGATGACACATTAGTAATTTTAAATGAAGAATCAACCAATGCAGCCTCTACAATTCTTCATCTCAACAACTTAGACTAACATTAAATTCACCCTCGAATCAGAACACAACCAAACTCTTAACTTTCTAGACTTAACTATCACTAGACAGCCTTCTTCTTTATCTTACAAAATATTCAGAAAACCAACCCAGACAGCAACCACAATACGACAAGATTCTTCGCACCCTCAAGCACATAAACACGCTACTTATAACAGCTTAATCTTTCGTGCCTTCAACACACCTATGTCTAAAAAAGATTTAAATAATGAATTGAGCACGATCTGTAACATCGCTAAATTCAATGGCTTTAACAACTCCTTCATAAACCGTATCATCAACAAATTCAAAATTCAAACACCGTCCTAAAACCACGTTATCTAAAGCCATAACAAAACCAACCGCATTTTCCACTTTCACTCAAGATGCTTATAAAATAACTAATGTTTTTAAAAACACAACATGAAAATTTCTTTTAGAACTAACAATAGAAATTTGGATATTTTACACAACTCTAAATCACTAAATAAATCTAATGCTTTTTCTAAATCTGGAGTATACAGATTCCAATGTAACAATTGCAGCTCCTCCTACATCGGACAAAGTGGCCGCAACTTCAATATCAGATACTCGGAACATATCAACGCCATTAAATACAACAGATTCCCCGCCATAGGACAACACATACAAGACTCCAACCATAGTTTCACCAATATTGAAAAAGACATGAAAATACTTAAAATCATAAACAAAGGCCTCCTCTTAAACACTACTGAAAATTGCTTTATTCACCTTGATCAATACTTCAACTCTAATTTCAATTTAAACGACATTTCTGAAAAACCCAACATCCTTTTCGACTTCGTAATTCTTCTTCTCAAAAATTCTAAATTTCAAAACCCCAATTCTATTTTCCATGCCTTACAAAGTTCCTACCCACATTTTCTACCTCCAATAACCCACCCTAAACTACCCCTCCTTCATCTCTCTATCTTATCCTTCCTCAACACCATTTAACTTCAATCTCTCTTATTCTTCTCTTATTCCACTATTCCTCTTCCTCTATCAATTTACCATATCTTTTCTTTTCACCTCAAAAAAAAAAGAGCCACCTTCATCTCGGTTCTTTTCATTCAAATTTTTAACTCTTGCCTTGCGCCGACTTCGACTACTTCAATAACATTGCAAGTGATAAAAATCATTGTTATCCGTATGAAAGATACTGAATGTAGGATGCTAAAAGGTTTGTTTTTTCCACCTATTCAATACATATAGATTTTATAAATTAGGAATTTATTATTGATTCCACTTGAGACATGTTTCGCCCTTCATTGAGGGCATCATCAGTCAAAATATCACCTCAAGGTAAAAAATCAGGTAGCTGGTTAGTAGTTGACATGTACAAATTAATACATATTATTAATACAATTACAAAAATTAAGTATGGGAAATAGTTGTACAAAAGTGATGGTTGAACATATAGGTTTATAGATGAAAAGTCAGCACCAATGCCTAAAATTAACATAGTAGAGTTCGGCAGTGGTGCTCTGGAGAAACAGTTGACGCAATCATAGGAAAATAAAAAGTTTTAAAATATTTACATTATAACAATTAAGGGAGAAAAGGTGTAGTGTTCGGAGTCAATGTTTGTAACCAAAAATTAATGTCAAAGGTTGGTAACTATACAGTATTTACATTGTTCAATTGAACAGTTGAGATAAAGTTTTAAAAATATTTACATTATAACATTCAGCGTAAATGTTTGTAATTAAAACTAATGTCAATAGTTGGTAACTATATAGTAATTACATTATCTAATTGAATAGTTGAGAATTTACAATTATATACATAATTACACAAGAGCAGCTGGTGTGCAAGGATAAAAAAATTTCAGTACCAAGTGCGTCCTGATGTTTTAGAGGTTGGAAGAAGGAATTAGCATTGACATTTCAGAAATATGTAGAGCAGTTTATTTTAGTTAAAATCACCGGGGGTAGGGAAATATTTCATAGCCAAATGAGGTTTTATAGGCATCAAGCTGAAAGTTTTCCAGTTGCAGCGCCGAGATCGGTACGGAGACTGGTCAGTGTGGATGGAGATTCATGGGTATTCGGTGCGTTTGAACGGCAACAATGGTGACAGTTATTAGTGGGTAATTGCTAATTAGGAAAATGTTGCGGGTTGAAACTTTCGCTTATTCTTTTAGTTGACTTCTGTAGCATCGAATGTGATGTGAAGACATCGGTGTGAAATGCCGGTGAGACAAATTGATATTGTTCCGTGGAATAAAGTATGGCGGACTTCGGGATGAACTTATTGTTCTTTACTGGTCTGGTGAGATAGAATAGAGTTGCTTGTGTTGTGAACTGCTGTGGAGAGATTAGAATGTATACGGCAACTGCAGAGTCAGAGCGTTAAAGCTGGGGTGAGGCATCTTTTCATTCTGACTGCGAAGAGGAGCCGTGGTGGCACGCCATATTTGTGCCGATGTGCGCTGGGTTCCGGCGTGTTGTTGAAAGTTGTATTGTATGAAGTGGAAGTTATCTGTAATTGAGATGTTAATAGTATTAGTTAGTGTGTAAGAAAGGTTTATGGTAAGTAATGAAGAGTGAATGTTATGTTACATACCTGATGTGTCGCTGAGAGGTAACTGTTGATGAGTATTGGTGGACTATGAAGGAGGCTCAGTCGGTAATACGCACATGCGGTTAGCAATGGCGGCGAGAGGGGTGGAGAGATTTGGGAGGGAGGGGCATGGGCGGAGTCATACGCAAAGGTGAGCTGTCAGAATAGAGGAAGGTAGAGTGGAGGGGCGAGCTTGTTGTGTATTGGGAGTGCAGGTTGATGTAGTGTTGGTTTATAAAAAGAGGGGGGGGGGGGGGGGGGGGGGGGTATAAGGAACCGAAAGTTACGCGGATAATATTGATGCCTATTTGTTAATGTGATGAATGTTATTTGCTTGTGTTGGGTGTTGTATTGTTTTTGAAGGTCGAGTGGTTCTTATTTCTCGTGTTGTATCGGTGGGGTCGTGGTGGAGGGGGAGGTGCTTGGGTGGGAGGATGTGTGGGCTTGCTGTCGTTGTGTGTGGGGGAATTGGTCGGAAAGGGGGAGGTGGGGGGTAGGGGGGTAATTGTCGACATGCTGGGTGAGTTAGTTAATGTGGTATTGAAGATTTTAGACAAGTTGTTGCCTTGAAAATTTATTTTTTGTAGTAAGGTGGGAATTTGTTCATAAAGGGGGTTTTTTAAATCTATTATCTCGTTGAGGTTTTTATCTTTGTTGAAGTATTGGTCTAGATAGATGTATAGGTTCTCAAACTCAGTCATTAGTTTGCCTTTCTCGACTTTTTTTAGGATTGTTAAGTCTTGTTCTATTGTGGTGAAGTGGTGGCCAGTGTCCCTCGTGTGGGTGCTCATTGCGGAAAATTTATTATGTTTTTGGGCATTGTAGTGTTCTAAATAACGGGTTTGGAAGCTTCGGCCAGTTTGTCCGATGTACGAGGAGTTGCATTGTGAACAGGTGAGTCTGTAAATACCTGAGCCCGCGTAGTGGTTTCTTCTTGGGTTGACAGAGTTCTGGTTGAAAAATATGTTCTGGTTCGTGTTCTGCGCTTTGAAAGCAATGTTGACTTCGTGCTTTTTTAGGGGGTTGGCTATCTGGTGGATGACTGGTTTAGTGTATGTGAAAGTTGCGTATTTGTGTTTATTGGGTTTTATTGGGGAAAGATTTGTTGTTAATTTTAGTTTTACTTTGTTGATGATCTTGTTGATCATGTTGGTGTTGAAGCCATTGAACTTGGCAATATCTGTTATGTAATCAAGTTCTTTTTTCAGATTGGTAGGTGAAAGGGGAATTTTTAAAGCTCTGTATATTAAACTGTAGTAACGGGCTTGTTTATGGGAGTTTGGGTGTAAGGAATTATTGTTTATTGTTAGTGGGGTGAAGGAGGGTTTTCTGTGTATTCGAAACTCAAATGCGTTGTCCATTCGTGTGATGTTGATGTCTAAAAAATTGATGGAGCCGTTGTCCTCATCTTCTTTTGTGAATTTTATGTTGTTGTCTAAAGTGTTTAGGAATGTGAGGATGTTGTCGCTGTTGTTGCACTGTTTATCGATGATTACTAGTGTGTCGTCGACATAGCGGAGCCAAAGATGAATACCATTGATGGAATTTATAATTTTATTGTGTTCTAAGTTGTCCATATAGATGTTCGCTAGAATGCCAGAAATAGGGTCTCCCATAGCTAAGCCCTTTTGATGGTAATCTTGTTGTTGAACGTGAAGTAATTATTATTCAATACAAAGGTTAATATTTTAATGAACTCATCAATTTCTATTTTGCTTAGTCCACTGTGTTTGGAGAGGTTGTTTTTTATGATGTTGATGGTTTCGAGAACTGGGATGTTCGGATACATGTTGGTGATGTCAAAGGAGCATAGAATGTGGTTTGGTTGCAGTGTAAATTTATTCAGGGTTTGACATAGGTCAATTGAGTTCTTAATGGGGTTTTTGTTGTTGAATTTGTAGTGTTTTTTGACCAATTATCAACAGTAGAGGCAGTCCAACATACAAAACTTCAAGATTTCTACATTACTTTCTCAAAAAACACTACAAATTCAACAACAAAAACCCCATTAAGAACTCAATTGACCTATGTCAAACCCTGAATAAATTTACACTGCAACCAAACCACATTCTATGTTCCTTTGACATCACCAACATGTATCCGAACATCCCAGTTCTCGAAACCATGTCGACGACACACTAGTAATCATCGATAAACAGTGCAACAACAGCGACAACATCCTCACATTCCTTAACACTTTAGACAACAACATAAAATTCACAAAAGAAGATGAGGACAACGGCTCCATCAATTTTTTAGACATCAACATCACACGAATGGACAACGCATTTGAGTTTCGAATACACAGAAAACCCTCCTTCACCCCACTAACAATAAACAATAATTCCTTACACCCAAACTCCCATAAACAAGCCCCTTACTACAGTTTAATATACAGAGCTTTAAAAATTCCCCTTTCACCTACCAATCTGAAAAAAGAACTTGATTACATAACAGATATTGCCAAGTTCAATGGCTTCAACACCAACATGATCAACAAGATCATCAACAAAGTAAAACTAAAATTAACAACAAAACTTTCCCCAATAAAACCCAATAAACACAAATACGCAACTTTCACATACACTAATCCAGTCATCCACCAGATAGCCAACCCCCTAAAAAAGCACGAAGTCAACATTGCTTTCAAAACGCAGAACACGAACCAGAACATATTTTTCAACCAAAACTCTGTCAACCCAAGAAGAAACCACTACGCGGGCTCAGGTATTTACAGACTCACCTGTTCACAATGCAACTCCTCGTACATCGGACAAACTGACCGAAGCTTCCAAACCCGTTATTTAGAACACTACAATGCCCAAAAACATAATAAATTTTCCGCAATGAGCACCCACATGAGGGACACTGGCCACCACTTCACCACAATAGAACAAGACTTAACAATCCTAAAAAAAGTCGAGAAAGGCAAACTAATGACCGAGTTTGAGAACCTATACATCTATCTAGACCAACACTTCAACAAGGATAAAAACCTTAACGAGATAATAGATTTAAAAAACCCCCTTTATGAACAAATTCCCACCTTACTACAAAAAATAAATTTTCAAGGCAACAACTTGTCTAAAATCTTCAACACCACATTAACTAACTCACCCAGCACGTCGACAATTACCCCCCTACCCCCCACCTCCCCCTTTCCGACCAATTCCCCCACACACAACGACAGCAAGCCCACACATCCTCCCACCCAAGCACCTCCCCCTCCACCACGACCCCACCGATACAACACGAGAAATAAGAACCACTCGACCTTCAAAAACAATACAACACCCAACACAAGCAAATAACATTTATCACATTAACAAATAGGCATCAATATTATCCGCGTAACTTTCGGTTCCTTATACCCCCCCCCCTCTTTTTATAAACCAACACTACATCAACCTGCACTCCCAATACACAACAAGCTCGCCCCTCCACTCTACCTTCCTCTATTCTGACAGCTCACCTTTGCGCATGACTCCGCCCATGCCCCTCCCTCCCAAATCTCTCCACCCCTCCCGCCGCCATTGCTAACCGCATGTGCGTATTACCGACTGAGCCTCCTTCACAGTCCACCAATACTCATCAACAATTACCTCTCAGCGACACATCAGGTATGTAACATAACATTCACTCTTCATTACTTACCATAAACCTTTCTTACACACTAACTAATACTATTAACATCTCAATTACAGATAACTTCCACTTCATACAATACAACTTTCAACAACACGCCGGAACCCAGCGCACATCGGCACAAATATGGCGTGCCACCACGGCTCCTCTTCGCAGTCAGAATGAGAAGATGCCTCACCCCAGCTTTAACGCTCTGACTCTGCAGTTGCCGTATACATTCTAATCTCTCCACAGCAGTTCACAACACAAGCAACTCTATTCTATCTCACCAGACCAGTAAAGAACAATAAGTTCATCCCGAAGTCCGCCATACTTTATTCCACGGAACAATATCAATTTGTCTCACCGGCATTTCACACCGATGTCTTCACATCACATTCGATGCTACAGAAGTCAACTAAAAGAATAAGCGAAAGTTTCAACCCGCAACATTTTCCTAATTAGCAATTACCCACTAATAACTGTCACCATTGTTGCCGTTCAAACGCACCGAATACCCATGAATCTCCATCCACACTGACCAGTCTCCGTACCGATCTCGGCGCTGCAACTGGAAAACTTTCAGCTTGATGCCTATAAAACCTCATTTGGCTATGAAATATTTCCCTACCCCCGGTGATTTTAACTAAAATAAACTGCTCTACATATTTCTGAAATGTCAATGCTAATTCCTTCTTCCAACCTCTAAAACATCAGGACGCACTTGGTACTGAAATTTTTTTATCCTTGCACACCAGCTGCTCTTGTGTAATTATGTATATAATTGTAAATTCTCAACTGTTCAATTAGATAATGTAATTACTATATAGTTACCAACTATTGACATTAGTTTTTATTACAAACATTTACGCTGATTGTTATAATGTAAATATTTTTAAAACTTTATCTCAACTGTTCAATTGAACAATGTAAATACTGTATAGTTACCAACCTTTGACATTAATTTTTGGTTACAAACATTGACTCCGAACACTACACCTTTTCTCCCTTAATTGTTATAATGTAAATATTTTAAAACTTTTTACTTCCCTATGATTGCGTCAACTGTTTCTCCAGAGCACCACTGCCGAACTCTACTATGTTAATTTTAGGCATTGGTGCTGACTTTTCATCTATAAACCTATATGTTCAACCATCACTTTTGTACAACTATTTCCCATACTTAATTTTTGTAATTGTATTAATAATATGTATTAATTTGTACATGTCAACTACTAACCAGCTACCTGATTTTTTACCTTGAGGTGATATTTTGACTGATGATGCCCTCAATGAAGGGCGAAACATGTCTCAAGTGGAATCAATAATAAATTCCTAATTTATAAAATCTATATGTATTGAATAGGTGGAAAAAACAAACCTTTTAGCATCCTACTTCAATAACAACCTGAATTTTTTACATTTAAAAAATTGCGCACTGTGCATACAGGTTTTCATTTGTTTCCGGTATTGCGCTTTTTACTATGTTTTTTTTCTCTTCACAATTGTTTTTTTCACGTTAACTATTCCAAAAATTCTACAAGATCACAATTACTTTTTCAATTATATTGAATTTTATTATATGTATCTATATATACTTACATTCCCGCAACCGAAGCAAATACTGGATCATTAAGCTATTCTTCATTTTACGTTGGCGTTTGAAACCACAGTGCCTGATGTTGAATATATCGCGCTGATCACCGGGAGCTGGCAAGTTGCTTCAATTGATCTACTCATCTTCAGCTTCAGCACGATTATGGATCTTCATATGTGTTCGATTGTGTTATGACTTTGTGCCTGACAGTGTATACAAGCTAGCTCAATTAACCGTTCTCCGCTTTTCATAAAAATTATAAGACTTTGCCTAACACTGCATGTGCCATACTGCCGTTCAGAAAATTACGCACTGTTTCTTTTAAGTGACTTACATTTTACTTCTGAATTTTACAGTGTCTACCCCCATCATTTTTATAACGCCTCTTCTACTGATCCGGAGTGAACTTGATCCTCTGCATTGTTTTTCATGTTTTAATCGGTTGATGATGACCTGGACTAGGGTCGAAACCGGTACCACTTCTACTCTTTATTAAATAAGAATGTAATCACTGCATTTCTTATTCTTTTGTATTGAATAGGTTGAACTTCTTTATTTATTATTTCAATTTTAACCCAGATTGTAAGCTTCCCAACTGCATAGAGAATTCTGACATTCCACTGTAGAATTCACTAATTTGAGCCAGAAGATTCTTAGCACCCCTCACCCATTTAAAGGCTCCCCAGAACTAGGAACCGCATCTTTATTTTCTAACCATAGTGATTTCCTGGGAATTTATATCAGTGTGGTTGCCCGTTGCCTTCACTGGTGTAGACACAGGAAACAGATGCTGTTAGTAGCCACACCTGACGTGAAGTAGAAATAGTATTTCCTCTACTGATGCAGCAAGCTCCTCCGCCCTAAGCCATTGACTCTTAAGGTTGTCAGATTATTTCTTGTGAGAAGAGTTGCTGGTTGTGCGTTCTACTCCATACCATAGCAGGATAACCTGGCTAGACCTGTAGGTCTATATATGCCAGAAATATAGAGTTGAGATGTGCGTTACACCTAGAAGGTAATATTCCTCATCCTTAACTTTTTTTCATAGCTTACAAATTTTTCTTTCACCAGTATGAATACTGTATTTCCCAACCTATTGTTCCTCAGCCGCCTCTATGATAAACACTTCAGTTCCTCATCCTTAATATCACTTTTCAGCCCTGATTGAATTCCTAATCTGGTAATTATATATCTATTTTAATTTTATTCCTTTCTTTACAATACTACTACTACTACAGTTTAACATTAACAATTTTATGTCATCCGTACTTGACTTCCTGCTTCCTATACTGTCATCAGCATTGCCTATCCACCCTGTTTCCCCAACTACTACTACTACTACTAAAATGTTCTCGTTGGGCCTCTTAGACCGTGATGCTGTTTCTCAGGCTGGGAGGTTTGTTACAGTGAAGGAGATGTGCAGAGAAGATGAGAGGGTTGGCAGCCGTGGCATTCCCCTTAGTGCAGGAGAATGGTTCAGGATAGCCAACAGTGGGGACAAAACCCTTTCCATCTCCTGAATACAGAGGCGTAGAGCTACGGAAAGGCCATGGCCACCCCTCTTCTGCTTGGTTGGCCTGTCGGAGTGCAGAGCTGTTGGACCACGGGCTAGCCGTGGCCACTTGTGGACCGAAACCCACCCTGCATCTGCTGACCTGAATTTTGTTTTTTTTAAACAAAATATACAAGAAATTATTACCTTTGTGATAGAAGGAACAGTGAAATGTACGAACGTAAAAGCTGCGGAAGTTACAACTCCTTACAATATCCTGTCTTCATAAGTATTCTATCGTCAGACCTACCAAAACTTAAATAACAAAGTGAATAACATTTCTTCCCTCCCCAACTCAAAACTAACCTACAACATGTAATCTACCAAGCACCAACACACCTACTCAATTTAAAAATCTTATTTACTAAAAACACCAATATTCATAGAAGTACATACACACAAATGTCAATAAGTAATAACTATGATAATACAGCCGACCACTCGCTAGCGCATCCAACAATGAAGCAATTTTGGTCACTCCTGTCATCTGACACTCTTCCAGACCTAAATGTTGAGGGTCTAATAACTCAAAACTTCCTAAATGTAGAAATTTTGTTGATGCTAATTCCATTTCAAATTGTGATTCTTCCCATTCTGATATTGTTTTTATGTCAGAGTGTAAATTTTCCAGTTCTGATGAAAATGAGTTTTGGGATAGGTACCGAGTAGCCTTAATGAGGTGAATATCAGACCGGTGTCCAACATTTAATACCATCCCTTCTATTCACTCCATTTCATTATCATGTTGCACTAAATCTAATTTCCTGAACATCTTGGATTCTGTTAAGGTCAAGATTCGAGTGGGATAGTGTTCATTCAATTTAGTTGCAAATTTGATTAGTAAATCTGGTCTGATTTTGGATTTACATGACAATTCCTTCTACTTTAAATGTCTAGCCCATGTGTAAACGTTTCATTCACGTTGATGTCATTCAGAGTGATGAAGTAATTTGTCTTGACCAAGCTGATGTGATAAATTAGGCGTCGCTAATATGTTCTGCTCTGCTCTTGACAAAATGCTTTAGGGTAGAGTCATGTTTATGGGTCATCACGCCATAAACTGGTTTGATTCATGCCCCCATGCTGCGTACTACATCCTACATCTGCTCTAACATACTTCGTCTATCCCTACCACTTTTACCACATACATTGCTCCATTTGCCCTGTGCTGTGCAACATTTTAATACTGTGTGTTCTGCAATTTTTTTTTTTACTTGCCCTCTACTGTCCACCTTACATATCTGCGCATTTACATTCAAAGTACTGCACTTGCTTCCGCCGATTACAAACTATCCGCCATACTCCATTCAACTTGTACATTCTAGAATGAGCACCTTTTCTGACGTGAGGTTGAAATGAGTGTGATTATAGTTCATGCATGAAGGACTTCATCACAGAGAGCTGATTCTTGGTTCCAAGTTCTTCATAAGGTGAGAGATATGGAAAAAAGCTTACATAAACTTTGATCATTATTCTCTTGTACCATTGGCAGGAGTTGAGGGAGTGACCGGCACAAAAGACCGTAAGTGTATTCTGGACAGTTGCAATACATTCACCAGGAGGATCTGAATAGCCATTTAAACTAATGCACATGACAAGAATCTGCAAGTGTAGAACTCATAACCTCTTTAAGGACAGAATTATTTACTTTCCCCCCTGTCCTTTAATTCAAGTTTGTAATATTTCCATAGGTGAAGATGGACACGATCACCTGGGATATTCTGATTGTAAGGCCATTTGTATCAGAGTCAAAAAAATTTTTTTTGCTAGTTGCTTTACGTCGCACTGACACAGATAGGTGTTATGGCGACGATGGGATAGGACAGGCCTAGGAGTTGGAAGGAAGCAGCCGTGGCCTTAATTAAGGTACAGCCCCAGCATTGAGTCAAAAATTAGCTCTAGTGTGTTCGCTCTCCACAACACTTCTCGTGTAACATAACCCAACTATTATTTGTCTACTTTATTCTGTAAATTCAAAATCAAATCAAAATCTCTTTATTTGCAAATGAGGTGTCTACCTTGGTGGCAAATGGTACACTAAAATACATTATTGTCAAGCACTAAATATTAAATTAACAAGAGAAGAAAATTTTCCTATAATACAATATTATACAATTTATGCTAACAATGTTTTCTATTAAACACACAGCTCATCCTTAATACATTTATATTGTTTACAAAATTCTACTTATAATATCTCCTGTACTACTTACAAATATAGTCAACTGATATACAGTATGTGGAATTACTTCAAATGATACTATACAACTGGTATAAGATTAATATTTACATTGCATTTATTTATTTACTTTTTTTTTTTTTACCCGTTCTGGATCCCAAGTAGCATAACGACCTGCTGCATCTTAACCAGAGCCCCTTTTGCCACCACTTTTCAGAGTTCCTGAAGGGCCTTCACAGCTACCGTAGCGGTCCCAGGGCCCTCGAAGTCCCCACTGTACTTCACCCCTACAGGCAGTCCCCTACTTTGGCTGTCCAAACTCCTTAGACCAGGGGATGGAATTAATTTATTCACACACATTTTTTTATTTACAATAACCTGCACTGGTCGAATGCCCTCGAACATTTCATTTATTTTCTCTGTTGCTGTTTATTCTCTTCTTGAATATCTGTACAGATTTTGGAAAAGGATCAAACACTACCCCTGGTAAACTGTTCCACTCCTTCACACCCTTCCCAATGAATGAAAATTTACCCCAATCGCTTCTGCTAAAATTCCTTCTAATCTTATATTTGTGGTCAGTCCTGCCGATATAATTATTTTCCAACTGAAGCCTCTCACGGATATCTCCCCATGCTTCTTCTCCTATATAGGCTCTATATAATCCTATAAGTCTAGTTTTCTCCCTTCTCTTACTTAAAGTTTCCCAGCCAAGTTCCTTTAACATTTCTGATACACTACTCTTTCTCCTGAAATCCCCTGTTACAAATTAAACAGGTGTTACATGCTTTGTACAGTAGTTGGTTGTTGCTAATTTACTAATGTTGCATTCCTTTCTCATGGGAGAAGACGACTTATTTTATTTTTTGTTTAGTAATCTTTGAATGAAAGGTGTAAAGACTGTACGGATTAACTGGTAGGCCAACTGGTCAAAACTGTAAGTAAGTAATTTGTGGCGAAGTTAGGGCTCAAGGCCCTCTCTTGCCTGATACGCTGCTTTCTTCTCTCAAAAGCACTAACATAAATCAATACAAAATCAGCAATTGCATGCAGGCAAAAAGCAGTTTCAATATTAGCCTGACATACTCATGAGCTTCATAACAAGCCAAATTTTTTTACAGCTATGATCACCCAGTAATGGGAAAATATTGTTACAACACCCCTTTTCACAAATATCAGATGAAATGAAGATCAAGGCATATTAACGATGAGATCAATACCTTTAAACTTATGAATTTTCAAAGTGAGCGCACCGTTGGAAATGGAAAATATAGCGACACTTTTTCTATTCAACCTGCATTAAAATTTTATAATGGGCAAGATGAAAATTTCAACTCCACATAATTAAACGTGGAATAAGATAAGTTAAATTTTGGTGTAGCTTGTTTCTCTGTGGTACAAAGGATAAACTCGGATGTCTATACTTTCATCCTTTTCAATACCAGGCCATCTATTTTTTGGACCATAACAAAAAATGATTCATATAGTCGCTGTACTTGTTTCATTGTGATCTGATATTCAATTCACTTCTGCCACCAATTCATGGAGTTTCTGGTTAATGACAACCACAGCCTTCACCTACGTCCTTTCCACCTCGTTTGTTGAATACAGGTAATATCCAGGGTTTCTACCAGTGAGCATTGTGGGTAACTGTGCTGAACAGCGGTAAATAATTCTGCTCCCTACAGAGACCAGTCCCTCTGGGTGGAGGAAAAGCCCCAGGTTAGGGGAATGTGTGAGGCAGAGACTCCTACACGTATGACAGAAGACAACTTCTGGAAATTACGGTATTACCAAGAAAACTGAAGTGAGTGGATGTGAGCCTCAATGCTGCTGATACTGCCATTCAGCTGTAAGGACGGGAAAATGTGGAGTATTATTACAGTAAATTAACAATTGCAAAAAATGAGATGACTTGCTTGAATATTGATATCTTACAAATTACCGAGTTATGATGGACTGGAATTGTTCATTTCAAATCAGAACACGTAATATAGGTATAACTCAGGATATGAGGAACAGAAAGAATATGGTGTAATCAACCAGAAAACTGTTAGAACTGTTCTAGGTTATGATCGAGTGCTGTCCGTCAGGTTGCAAGGTTAACCTCTCAATATGACCATAAATTTGATATACATGCCCAAAAAATTGGTGATGATGCATTTTATGATAAAGTGCAAACAGCTGTGGAGAAGACTACAGACAAGATGTGTTACTTCTGATTGGAGATTGTAATGCCAAAGTTGGGAAAGGTAAAGAGAGAAATGTTGTGGGTCCCTGTGGATAAGGTGATCGAAACGAAGCTGGAGAGCAGCTTATCGATTTCTGTAAAATGCCAACACGTTTCAAGCAACCAAACCATTGCCTGTACACCTCGACATCACTTGATGGGAAATACAGGAATCGGTTCGATTACATAACTGGATGTAGAAAGTGGCAGCAAACTCTTGGCCAGGTGTGAACTGTGGATCAGACCATGAATTGCTGCTTGATGATGCTTGTTGTTTTAAGGGACCTAACATCGAAGATCATTGGCCCCTACCATGAATTGCTGATGCGTAAATTACAAGTCAAACTTCAAAGAAGTATTACAGTAATCTCCTTGATCGGGAACATGAACTTCCATGTGAAGGACAAAAGGCCACAGGAACAGATGGAAGCTGAAATATTGCAAGCAACAGAAGAAACATTGCAATATGTCAATAGATTTGGAAAACCTTAAGCTGGCCTACAGATTGGAAACTATCCATTTTCATTCCCATACATACATACATACATACATAATCATTATAGACTGTTATGCCTTTCAGCGTTCAGTTTGAAAGCCTCTGCGAATTTACTAAACGTTGCCAAAATCCTCTATTTGCAACTAGTGCTGTGGCCTCATTTAGTTCTATACCTCTTATTAAATCATTAGAAACTGAGTCTGACCATCATCATCTTGGTCTACCTCTACTTCTCTTACCCTCCATAATGGAGTCCATTATTCTCCTAGGTAACCTGTCCTCCTCCATTCGCCTCACACGACCCAACCACCGAAGCCGGTTTATGCGTAGAGCTTCATCCATCAAGTTCATTCCTAAATTAGCCTTTATCTCCTCATTCCAAGTACCCTCCTGCCATTGTTCCCACCTCTTTGTACCAGCAATCATTCTTGCTACTTTCATGTCTGTTACTTCTAACTTGTGAATAAGATATCCTGAGTCCACCCAGCTTTCGCTCCCGTAAAGCAAAGTTGGTCTGAAAACAGACCGATGTAAAGATAGTTTCGTCTGGGAGCTGACTTCCTTCTTACAGAATACTGCTGATCGCAACTGCGAGCTCACTGCATTAGCTTTACTACACCTTGATTCAATCTCACTTACTATATTACCATCCTGGGAGAACACACAACCTAAATACTTGAAATTATCGACCTGTTCTAGCTTTGTATCACCAATCTGACATTCAATTCTGTTGAATTTCTTACCTACTGACATCAATTTAGTCTTCGAAAGGCTAATTTTCATACCATACTCATTGCACCTATTTTGAAGTTCCATGATATCAGACTGCAGGCTTTCAGCACAGTCTGCCATCAAGACCAAGTCGTCAGCATAGGCCAGACTGCTTACTACATTTCAACCTAACTGAATCCCCCCCCTGCCATTTTATACCTTTCAGCAGATGATCCATGTGAACTACGAACAGCAAAGGTGTAAGATTACAACCTTGTCTAACCCCTGTAAGTACCCTCAACCCTCATTTTACCATCAACTCTCACTGAAGACCAATTGTCAACATAAATGCCTTTGATGGATTTTAATAATCTACCTTTAATTCCATAGTCCCCCAGTATCGCGAACATCTTTTCCCTCGGTATCCTGTCATATGCTTTCTCTAGATCTACGAAACATAAACACAACTGCCTATTCCTCTCGTAGCATTTTTCAATTACCTGGCACATACTGAAAATCTGATTCTGACAGCCTCTCTGTGGTCTGAAACCACACTGGTTTTCATCCAACTTCCTCCCAACGACTGATCGCACTCTACCTTCCAAGATGCCAGTGAATACTTTGCCTTGTATACTAATCAATGAGGCACCTCTATAATTGTTGCAAACCTTCCTGTTCCCTTGCTTATAGATAGGTGCAATTACTGCTTTTGTCCAAATTGAAGGTACCTTACCAACACTCCATGCTAATCTTACTACTCTTTGAAGCCATTTCATCCCTGCCTTCCCACTATACTTCACAATTACAGGTCTAATTTCATCTATTCCTGCTGCTTTATGACAATGGAGTTTTCCACTTCCTCAAGCGAAACTTCACCAACATCATTTTCCTCCTCCCCATGAGTTTGGCTGTTTGCAAACCCACCAAGAAGATTTCCTTTTACGTTGAGCAGATGCTGAATTACTCATCTGAATTACCCAAAACACTGTTCATTTCATTTTTCCCTTCCTTCCTAAGATTCTTTATTACTGTCCAGAAAGGTTTCCCTGCTGCTTGACCTAGCCTTTCCACGTTATTACCAAAATCTTCCCACGACTTCTTCTTGGATTCAACAACTATCTGTTTCTTTCATCTACGTACAAATCCCTGTCTGCCTTGGCCCTTGTTTTCAGCCATTTCTGATAAACCTTTTTACATTTACAAGCTGCTCTCATTTCATCATTCCACCAAGATGTTCGCCTTTTGCCACCTTTACACACAGTTGTTCCTAGGCATTCCCTTGCTGTTTCTACTACAGAATCCCTGTATGGTACCCATTCTCTTTCTATATCCTGAACCTGCTTACTGCCTACTGTTCGAAACTTCTCACTAATCATATCCATGTACTTCTGTCTAATTTCCTCATCTTGGAGATTTTCTACCCTTATTCATTTGCAGACAGATTTCACTTTCTCTACCCTAAGCCTAGAGATACTTAGTTCACTACAGATCAGATAGTGGTCTGTATCATCAAAAAATCCCCAGAAAACTCGTACATTCCTAACAAATTTCTTGAATTTGAAGTTGGTTAAGATATAGTCTATTATGGATTTGGTACCCCTAGCCTCCCATGTGCAGCGGTGAATAGCCTTATGCTTGAAGATGTATTCGTAACTGCTAAACCCATACTAGCACAGAAGTTCAACAAACGCTTCCCATTCCCATTAGCTTCCATATCTTCCCCACATTTACCAATCACCCTTTCATATCCTTCAGTTCTATTTCCATCTCTTGCATTGAAATCGCCCATTAGCACTATTCTATTCTTGCTGTTGACCCTGACCACGATGTCACTCAATGCTTCATAAAACTTGTTAACTTCATCCTCATTTGCACCCTCACATGGTGAATACACTGAGACAGTTCTTGTCCGAATTCCCTCAACTGACAAATCTACCCATATCATTCGCTCATCTAGGTGCCTAACAGAAACTATGCTGCGTGCAATGGTATTCCTGATAAAGAGCCCTACCCCAGACTCTGCCCTCCCCTTTCTAACACCCGTCAAGTACACTTTATAATCTCCTATCTCTTCTTTGTTATCTCCCCTTATCCATATATCACTTCCTCCTAGCACATCCAGATGCATCCTCTTAGCAGACTCAGCCAATTCTACTTTCTTCCATAAGCCCCATTAATACTGATAGCTCCCCATCGAATTCCATTTCGTTCGCCAAGTTGTTTCCAAGGAGACCCTCGCCTGTCAAATGGGAGTGGGACTCCGTTACTCCCATAGGTCCGAGACTTGCTTAAAGTCTTCTGAGCTGGGTAAATTCATGAAGCAGGATGCTACCCTACTTACACATAGTCCAAGTGAGGATCTCTCCTCTAACGCGTTATGGACCACCGGTGGATTGTATAGTCCTAGCCGCCTGAACACAAGGAGGGCCATGTCTCTGAATATGTTCGAGATGCCCACTCCCATTCCATAGCAACTGGTATCCCGACTCTCAGGACCACTTACTAGGCCACTCAGCGTTGCCCAAGGTTCACGAACTAGAACGTGTGTGACCGTGTACGTGTGTAAGTTGTAATCTCGGCTATCGTCTGTGTGAGTGTAAATCTGTAATTGTAGTGCTAAGTTAATAAATCTTGGAAATAGGACGGTACCAGGTTCTGTACTCATTTATTCATTTATTTACCCCGCCAACACGTGACAATATGATTGTACATATTTCTCAGACCATCAGTCTACTAGTTTATGTCATTATTTAACGTGTGCAGCGCTTCAAGCATCAAGTCAGTTTTCGTTCCTGTTTTGTATATACTGTGTAAAGATTTGCTTTGTATATCGAGTTCCTTGTATACAACAAGAACAGTATGGTTTTAGGAAAGACAGATCAACATTTGAACTGATTAAAAATTTTTAATGGAGAAAAGATGGGAGTCTGGAAAAGACATAGTGATGACATTTATTGACATTGAGAAGGTTTATGACCAGAGCGCGGATTTCAACGCACTATCAAATCTTAAAATATGCATGCATTCACAAACTATCATGTGGCAAGACATGTACAATAAACTGAAAATATGCACTATCAAAATTCAGTTCCTTTTGAAACATCGTATACCAACTATTGTAATTTCTCCAAATTGTCTTGATTTAAACTCATCCCTTTATCTGTCATCATATTCTTAAACACAGAAAATGATCTTTCTACATCATAAGTGAGAGGTGCATACTTAAATGAAGACAAGTGGGGCAAAGTATGGTCAAATTGTACGTCTTTTGCATTTTCACCGCAATACATCTCACATAAGCTTGACAAATTCAAGATCAGGATTTAGACGGGTCACTTTGTTCGACCCATCTCCAGCTGCTGCAGCTACTTCTCCTTGGGATGATTGCAGACACTTTTGAATGTCCTCAACAACAGCTAACGATTGCCGGCTGCGATAACAAAGACGTGTGACGAGTGAGAGTTCCGGGTAGGAAATTCCAGGTTAACAACTGAAGAGTTCACTGGAAAACCAAGGTTTGTAATTTGTTATCACAGTAACACCGCATCATAGAAGTGTGACACGAGTTTTGTTTTGTTCGTCTAACATAGACGAACAAATGAGCAGCCAATGAGTAATGTACAATTTAAGGTTTAATTTGTAGCAACGTATAACTGGGGCACCTTATTTCTAAAAATTACAGAGATCTACGTGGGGACTGGATTGTAGGACCTCTACCGTATGTACATTCTCTCAGTAATAGACATACTGTATAACGTAAACGCTCAAATATTCGCTATTAAGTCCAAAATCCATGCATTATGCATGAATTTTCTCCTAAAAAGGCCAAAACATGCAAACATGTGGGGAAAAAGAACGATTATTTGGAAACATTAAGCCACAAAACAAATATCTGAAATGTGTGAGAAGTGTAACCAGTTTATTTAAAAACATGCATTTGCATGGAAATCCAGATTCTATTTATGACAGTGTGGCCAAACAGTTGGTATGGGACACATTAAGGAAAAACCAAGTTAACAGTGTGGAAGTGCAAATGATAAAAGCCATGTACAAAAATTGTGTTAAAAGTGTGAAGACTAGAATCAGATCACTATCTTACAGAAATCAAGTGCCTTTGGATTCCGCACAGGGGTAGACTGCCACAGACAAGTAGACCAACTGGAAAAATAAATATAGACAGAGACAAATTACGGCACAATCGATCCAAATACGAGGAAGGAATAGAAACTGGCAATGGATGGGATGACATGAAACTGAATATGAGGAAACAGGCTGAAATATGGGGAAAGGAAGAAAAGAAAAAGAAACACTGGTGGTGGAATACGGACTGTGAGGAAGCGGTTGAGAATCGCAGGAAAGCCTGGAGAGACTGGAGCATTAAGAAGAACCTGGAAAAATGGGAAGTTTTCCTACGAGTAAGGAAGGAAACAGCCAGAACCATAAGATGGACCAAAAGACAGAGGATGAAGCAGGAATTGGATGAAATTGAAAACAACTTCAGGAAAAACAATAGTAGAGACTTTTTTGGGAAATTCAAAAAGAGCCTGAGTGGATATAAAGGCAGAGAACTCTTTATAAGAGATAAGAATGGGGATCTGGCAGTTAGTGCGAAGGAGAACTGTAGGATACTTGCAGAATACTTTCATGACCTGTTAAACTGTGAACCACCTGAAGAAGAGCTGGAGCTGGGGACAAACACAGAAGAGAGAGAGTCATGTCCTCCAACTAGAGATGAGGTCGCACAGGCCATAAGCGATCTAAAGAATAACAAAGCAACCGGAGAAGATGGAATATCAGCTGAGATGATTAAGTGGGGAGGTGACAAGGCAGTAGACAACATGACCAACATCATCGGCCAGATTTGGAGAACAAAGAAGTTACCAGAAGGATGGAAGAATGCGATCATAATACCAATACATAAGAAGGGGGACAAGAGGGATGCAAACAACTATAGAGGAATTTCGCTACTAGAGATTGGCTATAAGGTGTTGTCGAAAGTCCTGCTCAATAGACTGGAAGAACAGTTAGAAAGTACAATTGGAGACTACCAAGCAGGATTTAGGAAGGGAAGAGGATGCATAGAACAGATATTTATACTGAAACAACTGATAGAACATAGGGCCTTAAAGAACAAAAAAACGGTGGTAACCTTTGTAGATTTCACTAAGGCATATGACTCCATCGACAGACAAACTCTTGGAAGAATCCTGAAGAACAGAGGATTAGATGGCACTACACATGAACTCATAATGGAAATTCTATCAGACACAAAGGCAAGGGTGAGATTCAGAGGAGTACTCTCTGAAGAATTTGATATCAACACTGGTGTCAAACAAGGAGATGGATTATCACCAATGTTGTTCAACATAGCTCTGGATGAAGTCATCAGACAGTGGAGAACAATGAATGAGACAATGGGAATACCAAAGACGCATGTTGGGGACAAAAAGGACAATAGGGCCCAAGTAGATTGTCTAGCCTTTGCGGACGATATAGCTATAGTAAGTGAGACAGAAGAAGATGCAAAGACACAACTCAACAACTTAAGCAATATAGCCGGAAGGGTAGGACTGAGGATCGCCTACAACAAGACAAAGACATTGAATACCACTGAGGATTGGACAACACCGGAAGGCACCGTGCAAAAGGTGGACAAATTCAAGTACCTAGGAGAATTTATAACAGGAAGGAATAGGAGTAATGAGGGAATAACAGAGAGGATAAAGAAGATGCGATCAGCCTTCTGTATGACCAGAGATATATACAATAAAAAGAATATATCTACAGACGCAAAGATCAGACATTACAAGGCAACGGTGAGAAATGCTGTATTATATGCTGCTGAGACAATAGCACTAGGAAGAAATGGTGCGGAACAACTAGAGAAAGAAGAGAGAAAAATATTGAGGAAAATACTAGGCCCTAAGAGAGGAGGTGAGAGATGGATGAGGAGACCCAGGGAAGAACTATACCGGAACATGAGGACAATCTCAGAAGAAATCAGACTGAAAAGAGCACGGTTTGCGGGACATGTAATCAGGATGAATATGGATAGAATGACGAAAAGAGTATGGGAAACAACAGCGAGGACACGAGGAAAGACAGGAACCAAGTGGGTAGTTGAACTCCGGAAAGATTGGTCAGAATTGGGGATCAAGGTGGAAGAAAAGGAAAATTGGAAAAGCAAGTACATACCGACTAATATGCCAGAGATCAATGATAGGGATGGATACAGGAAAAGGATTGAGAGTCACCAGTGGAGTAGACAAGAGAAGAGGATACTGAATATCTCGGAAGAAGAGCGGGAGAGAAGAAGAGAAAGGATGAAGAGGTTCTGGGAGGAGAAGAAGAAAATGCAATCCGTGAAGGAGCTGTCCGTGGTCCTACAGAGGCCGTAACGCAAGAAGAAGAAGAAGAAGAAGAAGAAGAAGAAGAAGAAGAAGACTAGTATAGGAAAAACAAAATGGTTTAAAGTTGAAACTGGACTGACAGGGATGTGCACTGTCCCCCATACTATTCATCATAGTCATTGATGAAATTCATAAGAACATTAAACAGAGATTAAGAAGACAGGCAACAAAAGCCAAGTTGTTTGCAGATGATATAGTGATATAGGGCGAGGAGTCTGGAATCAAGAGATAGAAAAATTTGGGATGAAAGTAAGCACAGAAAAAAGTAAAAGAGTGATGACAAGGGGAAGGAAGGAAGGAAGGAAGGAAGGAAGGAAGGAAGGAAGGAAGGAAGGAAGAGCAAAGATAAAACTGAATGGTAAAATTCTAGAAGTGGTTAAAAGTTTGAAGTACTTGGGAAGTGTGATCACAGAAGATGGAAAGATTACCGAGGAAATTGGAAACAGAATACAAGCAAATGGCTTCTACCAGAGCGTAAGGGGTATTTGTGAAACCAAGATGTCCCTAAGAAATGTAAGGAAGTATTATATTCAACCTATTATGAACCCATACTAACCTATGCAGCTGGATCATGGACAACAACAAAACGAGAGGACAGCAGAATACAGGCAGCGGAGATGAAATTCCCAAGAGGTATCGAGGGCAAGACCAGAAAGGATAGAATTAGAAATGGAGAGATAAGGAAAAGGACAGGAATCTTGAAACTTCAAGACAGGATAGAAACAACAAAGCTTAAGTGGTATGGGAATGGGAGAAGAGAGAGTGCAAAAAAAATTTTTCAGAGAAGTTAACAGGAAAGAGATCACAAGGAAGACCTCGAAAGAGGACAAAATCAGTGTGGGAGTGCATAGAGAGGAGTGGAGGAAAACCAGAAGACATACTTAAAAAAAAGAGAAGAGTGGTGGAGAGACATGCAGCAATGGAGGTCCTTGATTCACAACCCAACCCAAAAAGCTGGAAACAGGAAATGAAGATGACAGTCCACCAAAGCAAGCCTCAGAGCAGAGCATATTTGTGGAATGAGCTCACTGTAAAGCAGGTTTTTCCATTACAATGAAGACCTCAAAGACAGGGTTCAACAGCTGAAGACATTCAGGAAGAAAATGGTGCTTTTCTTGAAGAGTCCTGGTCTAACCACGTTATGCTGCAGTTTTCCGTGAGAATATCGAGGAGATCCATGAATTCTTGGAAAACGTTCTCCTTGATCCACGACATATTTTCAATGAGAATGAAGCAGCTTTTTTCTTAAATGATAAAAGAAATAAGTTCTTGTCAGAAAAGGAGATCAAAGCATTTATCAGCCAGTAAATTCAGACAAGACTGACTGGAAATGCTGCTGGAGACCTGTGCGTTTATTTCAAGTACGCATATAGCCTACAGGCTCGCAGAATAGTGCTGCAAAATGTATTTCATCCATGGTTGGTTGAGAACAACATTCTTGTACCAGAAATTTTATTAATTGATGGCCATTCATACTAGGAACTTTTGTGACGAAGATGGAATTTTTCTTGTGGCTCTCTCACACCATTCAACCAATGGAGTTTTTTAAGCTGGTGAAGACTGGGTTGGAAAAATAGCAGTCCGTAAATGACCTGTTGGAAGAGTCTGAAGACCCAACTTCACCAACAACTACAAAAAAGACTTTTCCAGATTGCTGAAAACTGCATTAGGGAAAACTTACCATAGACAATTTACAACATTAATTCACGAAATATGGAATTTACCTTTGAAATCAGAAGTTTGTCCGTGAGTCTCCTCATGAAAGTATTCATGTGCATATATATATGCATCCACAAAAACCTCAATTCTGTAGTTCTTGAGGAGTTCCTTGGAAAGGACAAATTCGAGGAAGCATCAGATGTTTGGCTTGAGGATATGAAGGCTATATCACTGTTTGAGCTAGAAAAAGCTCCATGGATCATACTCTCCACAGATACATCAAGTTCCGCTGGAGATGATTTGCCCACAGTTACACTGGATGCTGTTGCTAGTTTTTCAACTCATCATTCAGAAAAAAATACACCCACTATTGTATACAGATACATTCTTTCTTGACTTTTTTCTTAGTACATCTAAATTCCTACACCAATCGACTCCGAGATTTTGTCTTCCCATAACTGCTGAAGGAAGATTAATCTCCCCGCCTTTCAAGCAAGTGTTATTTTAGCATTCTGAGAAGCCCAAGAGAAGTTCTCTCTGTTACTAGCTCAGAAGCCTGGCAGAACCATTTTTCACACAAAGAAGCAGAAAAAAAGGAAGAATGGGCAGCAGAGAGAATGAGAAAGAAAATGGAGAAGTAATGAGTATGCATGGATCTCTGGCATCATCTTGATGAATGAAGTAACTGCATGAAGAAGAAAATGAAGTCAAGCTGAAAAATTTGACAGATACCTGGCTCTTCTGCTCTAGTAATATTCACTAGAAGAAAGCAAGTTACACTGCAATACCAATTATTATTATTTTGTTACGCCCATTCATAGAGCGAACTGGCCTTGCTATTCTTCTGTTCTGACCACTGGTGCTAGTTTTCACCCTAACTGTGAGATTGTCTTCATTCAGGGCCCCGCTTGTTTTCTCCAGCCAATTTTTCTCCTATTTTTGGAATTCATCACATTGAGTCTAAAAAGTCTCCTCCGTGCAGTATTGATACCAGCTGTATTTGCCAGAATGAAGTTAGGCAGCCACCAAGTGTCATTGTCCAGGATGGTTTTTGGCATTTCAGCCTCATTGTAGCGGGCTGTAAACCACACAGCTGCGCAGTATTCAGCCTATGATGGCCCAGCTAGCCTGCTCAACAAATTATTGCCGTTTTTTTATTTCAAAGCTTCTTTTTCAAGAGAATTTTGATATGCCAGGGATCTGTCCAGAGACAGTACTGATATGCTTGCAAGTAGAGCAGGTAGACAGCCTTACCCTGCCACACTGAGCCACTGGTAAAGGAGACCTCAGTGGCAAGGCGGACTTTGGTGGAATAGGCAGTCCAGTACTCAGGATTATATTACAGACAGATATCGAACTTTGAGTGTTTGAACCCATAGTGGGCGCTTCAGGGGCAGCATCTGATCTCTGTGTTAGGGGTGGCTGTGAACTAGTGATGGTACATTTGATTCATTTGATTCCGTTCACGTTACTGAATCGATACAGTGATCCGATTCACGGCACATTAGTCACCGTTCCTACTGCATCTGTATAGTATGTGCTGGTAAAACAGCGGCAACAGCATTCAGTGCTCACAGCTGTCATCTGGTCTACATAGTATGAACTCCTTTCTTAGAAAAAAATTCTAGTCACTCTAATACATCGAAGGTTTCCGGCGACGCAGGGTGGGAAAGGTTAGGATTAGGAAGGTAGCAGCCATGGCCCCTGAATTAAGGTACAGTCCCAGCATTTCCTGGTGTGAAAATGGGGAAACTACAGAAAAAACTGTCTTAACGGCTGCTGACGGTGGGATTCAAACCCACCATCCCCCGAATGCAAGCGCATAGTTATGCGATACTAACCACACGACAGCTCAGTCATTTTTGAAAAAAAAGGACAAAGTCTCTCATAGTGCATTGGCACTGCCGGTGGCTACAAATAGCTTACGCAGTGGCCTCCACAGTATGTACTTTTTAAGGGTACAATCGAAGATTCCACCTTTACAATACTAAAAAACTGTGTTTAATTATGATAACATTAACAAGTTTCGTCCTCCTTTTAGGATATCATCAGTTGAAAATTCTTATAAGATATGTAAAATAGACAAGGTCACAAATTGATACACATTACAATACATTTCAGGATGCCGAAAATGTCAAGTTAAAATACATGATATAATGTTGGGGCTCAACTGCTTTTTTGTTCTGTTGAACTGAGGAACACACAATAGTTCAATTAAAACTTGTGATTGTTGATCAAGCTGTTCTTTGTCGACATGATGCATTGCTAATAACTATACGGCAGGGACTTTAAGCACATGAAAGGATAAAAATTGTGCTGTAATTGAATAGTCCTAGAACGAAAAATGAGGGCTATTAGCAATGTTAAAAGTAGGGAAGGCTGAAGCATTTTGTATAGACAAGTGGAACTGAACTAGTCAAAAACATATCTGACTACTTATGCCCCTCGTCTACCCCAGAGAAGTGAGGCTCGATGTGTGTGTGTTAAAGCAGAATGAATGTGTACTGTAGAGGCTGTGTATGATGAAAGGTCATTTAGAGGGGGAGGAGTGGATCCATTAGGCGGGGATGAGTGCGTGAAGGTTTGTTGTGAGGTTTCTTCATGGGGAATTTATTGATTTAATTCAGTGAAAAGCGCACATTCACAGTTTATGAAATTTCATTTAGATTGTGAGCAGAATTGCATTTTTGTTCTATGCTGATGGAAATGTTTTCTAAGATGTTCAGTAAATTGCCCTTATTATTGAGGTGAAGAATTTTTAAGTCCTGTTCTATGAAAGTGAAGGGGTGGTTGGATTCTGTTACATGGGTATCATGGCGGAATATCTGTTGTGTCTGGAGGCGTTGACGTGTTTTTTGTATCTGACAGAATAGTTTCTTCCAGTTTGACCAACCTAACATGCTGGACATTGGTTACGATTTAATTTATATACACCTTATTTGCGGTATTTGTTATTTGTGTTATTAACTTTGTACTTGTTGTAGTGTTATTGACTGTTTGGTAAGCAATGTGGACACTGTGCTTTTAAAGAATGTTAGTGACATAGCTATCCTAAGTCTCAGTGAAACAAAATGGATACAGACTGTTTTACAGTGGACAGGAGGCAAGAAAGGATGTCCTAGAGTATGTGGAGAAGGTGAAGAAGATAAATGACAGGATGATCACAACAAAATAAAATTTGAGACAGGGACAAACGATCTGTTTTTAGTATATGCTCAGCAAACAGGGAATACAGAAGAATCCTTGGAAGAATTCCTTGAAGACGTGGAAAAATATATAGAAAATAAGGAAACTGTAATAATGGGAGACCTAAATGCTCAAGTGGGAAGAGACAGACCAGGAAGAAAGGGATCATACGGTTATGGAAGTAAGAACCCAGAAGGGGATGTTTTAATGGACTTCTGTCAGCGGAACCAATTAATTATAGGGAATACGTGGCTCAGGAAGAAAAATAGTCAGAAGATAACAAGGTATGTATGGGAAGATAGAAGAACAAAACTCTGATAGACTATATACTAGTGGAAAAAAGGTATCGGAAAGAGCTAATGGATGTTACAGTCATGCCAGAAAAAGCATTTGGTGGCAAAATTAAGAGTGGGAAAGGTCAATAAACTGCCAGAGAAAAGATGATGATGATGATGATGATGATGCTTGTTTTAAGGGGCATAACATCGAAGGTCATCGGCCCCTAATGGAAAGAGATGGACAAGATATATGATAGTTAAAATTTTAAAATGTATCCACTGACTAGAGTTAAAAAATGGTGATGAAGAAAAACTAGTATGAGATTAAAACAATCAGTGGATCTAATTCGCAATGCCTTATTTTCTAATAAAATAAGAGAAAATACAGGAAACAAAGGAATAAGGCATTGCCGGGAAGTACAGGTATACATATAAAATAAGAGTTTTGTCTGTACATTGCTCAGAATTTGAAATGAATGGTATTTCTGTATCGGTCATGTCCACAGTAACAAGGAAATGCACTTTTTACTTTTCCGTAATTTCTGTCTGTCTGTATGTATGTACGTACACGCATCAATAGAAAATGGCTAAAAATAATTTAATGAAAATCAGTATGCAAAGTCGGGGAATAAGTCGCTACAATCTAGGCCATAAATAATTTTATTCACGCTGATTGAAATGGTAGTTTACGGGAAGGCCTAAAATTTAATTTTCAAATATTCATGTTATCAGTGGTCCTATCTTAATACAAATTGGTATGCAAAGTTGGAAAATAAGTTGCAACAATTTAGGCTATAAATAATTTTATTCATGCTGAGTTAAATGGTAGTTTAGTGGAAGACTAAAATTTAATTCTCAAATTTTTCATTTTCAGTGGAGGTATCGATAAATACTATATAACCAAAGTTATTTAGAACTAATCCATTTATGTCTTATACATTTTACCATACCGGCTATGATAACGCAGATATTCATGAATTTAATTTTTTGTTGCTAAGTCCATATCAACGCCGAACCACGAGAAACTGGGTTAACAGAATTTAATGAAAATCGGTATATAGAGAGTCGGGAAATAAGAAACTACAGTATAAACAATTTTATTCACCCCAGACGAAATTGTAGTTTAAGGGAAGGCGCCTAAAATGTAATTTTTAGATACCTATGTTATTGGTCCTATCGAAAAGTACAACATAACAGAAGTTGCAGAGAATACAGTTTCTGGTCATTTATGTTTTATTCAGTTTTAACGTACCGACTATGATAAGAGTGGTATTTCAGAGTCGGAAGAAAACTAAATGTGAAGGCCTACAATATCGAAAGCTCATAACATTGATCAACAATAACATTACATCGACCATTGTTTGTTGTGATGTTCTTTGTCTGTCATGCTGCCTCTCAACTCCGATAGATGGGATTACTGCTGTGTACCGAGTATAATAGCCTGACTGAGTATTGGCGGGAAATGGCTGGGGAGTTAGAAATTTTTCTTCTTTAGCATGCCATTCCTCTGGTTCATACATTTCCTGATACAGCTGGTACGTAACACAGTGGTTCATCATAGTATTCCAGCTATTCGATCCCTACTCTAACACGCTGTTTTGAATGAGCAGTGGGCATACTTAAGGCAGAGGCTCGCTTAATAGAGTAGTAGTAGCAGCAGCAGCAGCAGCAGCAGCAGCAGTACTAGTAGTATGAACTGGTCCAGAATAACAATTAGGGCTATTCCAAATAATAGCACCACAATTCACTAAATAGCTCAACATTCAACCCTGAAAAAGAGCCGTTTCTTAAGAAAAGCTTCTTCCTCTTCATTTTTATTAAATTCTACATTCATTTTACTCGAAATTAGCAGTGAAGAGGGGGTTTCTCCTCTGGCTTGGAGGAAAAATTTGCCTCCAAGTTAGATAGATTTTTCCGTCACCAGTGTAGTGGATTGATACTTTCCGACTCATCGGGTACTCCTAGGAAACAGATTAGTAAAAGGGCATAGTTTTTGCCCTGGGAGTCGCCACTATTCGACCCCCTCCCCGCCGAAAATGGCCGGAGAGTGTCCACAGCTCACGGCAGTCTGCGGCTTGGTCATTCCAGCTGTTGGACTGTGTGATCGGCAGCTTAGTTCTGTTGCAGGTTATAAATTTCATCTTCTTTGTCCGTATTGAAGATCTACTTGTGATACAAATTCTTATAATTTTGTTAATTACCACCTATTCAATACAAGAAAAACATAGTACAAACTTACCAGATCTCAAAAGTTTATTTTTTTTATTTTTTATTTTTTGGTTTTTATTTTTTAATTTTTTATTTTTCAAACAATTTAAAAGATGTTCACCAGATGAGTTTCGTCAATAAAATGTTAGACTTACATAGATTTTAGACAAAAAGTTTTAACTTAAAGACATAATTTTATTGTTGTGTGACTTAAAATGTTATAAGATTTGTCAATTAGTTTTATAGGAATAATCTTGATCCAAAAGAATTGTTTCATGATCTTATACAACCTTAAGTGAATGATAGTTGGCTGATGATGCTCACGAAAAAGGAGCGAAACATGTACCATATAAACATCTTAATAATTATGTAAGTTTGTACTATGTTTTTATTGTATTGAATAGGTGGTAATTAACAAAATTATAAGAATTTGTATCACAGCTTAGTTCTGTTCGTTTAATGTGAGAAAATGTGTGGTTTTTCATTTGATCGAGTATTTCATATGAAAGCATTGCTTTTAATCGTGCTATTCCTACTGACGTCATTGTACTGTATGTTTATTTCAGTTGGGGAAACCACTAAGACATTCTTAATAATAATAATAATAATAATAATAATAATACTTTATTAAGGGTAATACCATTTTACATAACAGTAGAGAAGAATAAACAAAACACACTAAAAGAAAGTTCAATTGAGTATAAGTAGAAAAATATGTACAGATATATACACAGGTTATATTGCAAGTAATCACAGGAAAGTAATAGTCAAATTTGGAGATTATGTAAGTGATTTCTCAATTTTGACAATGAGCAGTTAAATATATCAATATCCAGTTTGTTTAGAGATCTTGACATTCGTTCAATTGGCCCATTGAATGCGTAGTTAGTTCTATGCCAATTTGTAGACAATGTATTCTTGAACCTTGTGCGTCTGTCTGGTACATGTACGTTAATTTTTGCAAGGAGTTGTGGACAATTCACCAATTTAAAAATGAAGAGTGTATCCAATAATTCATGGCGTTGTGACAGGCTATGCAGATTTAAGGACTGTTGTAAGGATGTATAATCAACATTATCATATGAGAATCCTGCTCTAAATGAATATAAACGGAGAAATTTATGTTGTACTGAATCTAATCTATGGATAGAGGTCTGATGAGAAGGGTTCCAAACAGGTGTACAGTATTCTAGTATAGGGTGTACCATAGACACAAAAGCAATCGATAGGTAGCTAAGTTTGAAAATTCTCCAGAATATCTAGTAATGCAACCCAATCTTTGAAATGCTTTCTTACAAATATTTTCAATATGTTCATTAAATGATAGGTTATAACTGAATAAAACACCAAGGTCATTAACCTGTGAAACAGGAGTTAGAATGTTGTTGTTTCTAAATTTGTACGGAAATGATATTTTCTTCTTGTTTTTAAAAACGATATTATTTTACATTTCTCATGATTAAGTTTCAACCCATTTTGAATGCAATACTTTTCCAGATGATGTAAATCTTCTTGAAGTTTTAAACAATCAAGTGGACAATTAATTTGCATAAAATTTTTTGCATCGTCAGCAAACAAAAGCAATTCAGAGTTCTTAAGTATATTTTTAATGTCATTTATGTAGAGAGTAAAAAGTAAGGGCCAAGGTGAGACCCTTGAGGAACTCCACTGGTAACAATAATAGGTGCAGAAAAATGATTTCTTATTTTAACAATCTGCAGGCGATTTTTAAGATACGATTCAAACCATGAGAGGAGAGGCGCATTAATTCCATAACCTGTAAGTTTTTGCAGCCAGATATCGTGGTCGACAGTGTCAAAAGCTTTTGAGAAGTCTGTATAAATGCAGTCCACTTGGGAGTGCTTCTCTATTGCATCCAAGAGGAACTGATAGAATAAAAGATGATTGCTACAGGTTGACCGTCCTGAAAAGAACCCATGTTGCTCATCAATGATGATGTTTCTAAAGAGAGGTGTGATTTTGTCAAGAATTATTGAGTCAAAAATTTTGGAAATATGAGAAGAAATTATAACTGGTCAATATTGTTTTATGTCAGTTTTATCACCATTTTTGAAAACTGGACTAACAATTCCTTTCTTCCATTCCACTGGAAAAACGCCTTGGTTTAATGATAAGTTGAACAGATAAACGAGTGCTTCACATAAAATAAATGAGCAGTACTTGAGCAGGTACGTTGAAACACCATCAAGTCCGACAGTTTTAATTCCAGAGATATCAGTTTGTTGTAAATTTCTGCCTTACTAATGTTTATAACTGATAGATTGACAGAGAAAGGATAATCATATGACATACTACTACTATTCTGATAAGAAGAATAAACAGATGAAAAGTGGTTAGCAAAAAGACTGACAATATTTTCTCCAGTATCGGCTGTAACTTCATTAAGATGCATTGTTGAAGGAATATTATTACATGACCTTTTAGAACTTAGATATTGCCAGAATTTCTGTGGATTGGAAGTAATACTTCATTCACAGTTGGATACATACATTGTATAGCAAGATTTAGATTCAGACTTGCATTCATTTCTTAATTTCGAGAAATGCTGATAATCATTGAGACCTGATATTTTGTATTGCATGTGTGCTTTCTTCTTTTCAATAATCAGGGACTTCAATTTATGATTAAACCACTTTGGGAATTTGGGAGTCTTAAAATTCCGTATAGGGATGTAAAGTTCCATGCCATAATGTAGTACTGAATAGAAGATTTCTACTGCTTTATCAATTGATACATTTTGAAACATCTCCTCCAAGCTGAACTGTGACAGATAATAATTTAGTCCATTATAGTCACCATTTAAAAAGTCAAAATAAAAGCTATTGGCTGGCAAGGAATTGTATAGCTCATTTATAGGTAAGAAATCTCTAATGCTGGGTGGTGTCTATCGAGGGGGACAATGCTTTCATTACTAGATTTTACTTCAATGGAACTGGAGTTACTAAAAACCAAATCAAGAAAGTGATTTAGAAAATTTGGGATAGCATTAAACTGATTTAAACAGAGATAAGAAAAAGTGTCTATAACTAAACTGGACTGCATAGTGTGGTTACCTACTGACATAAGGCCAGAAGATGTTTCTTCATTTACTATCCAATTAAGATGTGGCAGATTGTAGTCACCAACAATGAGCAATAAATGGTTGTCAAGATTTGACATAATTTTTTCAACAGCACTGCAATGTTCGAAATATTTTTGGACAGGAGACTTGGGTGGAATGTATACAGCACCAGTGATTAATTTTGTGGTGTAAAAGTCAGGGACACAAACAACTGTTCAACTGCGTTAATGCACGGTATCAGAGTAGGTTTAAACCTCTTGTTAATACAGATCATTACCCCCCCCCCATGGGATGCCTTCATACTCGTTAAAGAAGACCTATCACATCTGAGAATGGAATACGTTTTGAGTCCGAGTTCCACATCACTAATCTGTTTCGGTTAATACCATGAAGTCTTAGTCGGCTAAACGTGAAGAAATTTTAAGTTCAGTTAGTTTGCTTCGAGGTCCATTTACATTTTGATAGTATCCTCTAAAGTGTGGTGCTTTCTTAGTATCTTGGATGTCATTTTCCACAATAGGCCTACTAGTAGATATTTTTGTTTCTACAGGTTCACTGATTTTAGTGATCTGATAAGAACCTAACCTAGTCTGTGTACCTCGCACATTAACACTACTCCCCAATACAGTTTTAAAAGAACCTAACCTATATAGACTACCATGCCTCGATTCTAGCATGACAGACCGACCTATATCGGTCACTTTATCTAGTTTTCTAGAGGAATGGGATCAGGTACACATTCCACATCTTGAATTGAATTAGCACTCTCGAATATACTATTTACAACATACCTTTTTCCCAACCTATTTAGGTGCAGACCATCTTAGGATGTACAAAAGGTAGGTGGAGAGTGAGTGTCTACCATTACAGTGAAAATTCCTTAACTCAGTCTTCATATGAGAAAAGACGTTTGCTGACCTCCCCGTCTCGTTTCTACGGTAATGTTAAGAGCTATGCAATTTCATACATACTTGCTCATAACGTGTACACTACCTAACCTAGAATTCTGTATACAGTGTAGAATTCCGTAGCGAAGCACGGGTACATCAGCTAGTATATATACTGTACCAGGAAATGATTGTGGGTTTTGGGCATGAGAAGGATCTCAGATGGTTATGCTTTTTTTCTATAAAATTTATTAATAATATCAAAGGATATTCTCAAATCTGTCACCCATATTTGTCAAAATCGAAGATTTATATTGTGATCTTGAAGTCAGTTTGAAAATGCCAAAATAAATATCACTCCTTCCTGGGACATTAATACCCTACAGTCTTTCTAAATCTCATGAAAACACAAAATATCAATTTTGCACCTACAGTCTTTCTAAGTTTTAAATCACACAAAATGAATACACACACTTATCATGAAAAAAAAAAAATTGAATAAAATATTTACATTCTTGTTGAGTGTCTCTCAGTTTGTTTGAATTGAAAGAAATGATAATAAAGCACTTAAAAACCCTAGTTTGTCTAGGTTACATAAATTTGAATTAAGCGCGATTGAGGACAAAATTCAGAAACAGGGTGAGGCGTTAGATGAGGCAGAGCAATATAGTCGCCGAAATTGCCTACTGCTACACGGCGTCCCGGAAGAACCGTCTGAAGATGTGTATAATAAGTCTTTGGATATAATAAAAAATAAATTATCGATTGAACTCTCAATGAGTGACGTTGACTGCTGTCACCGGCTGGGGCGCCGAAGCCGGACATCTGCACAAGTGGTTGCGCAAGGAAATCGCTCGATTATAATTAAATTCCTGCGCTATCACGATCGAGATCGTGTGTGACGAGCCAAGCGTGCACTCAAGGGGAGTGGACTACTTCTCACAGAGTCCCTCACAAGTGTAAGGAAAAGTATATTAAATCGCGCCAGGGACTTTTGGGGACCAAGAAACTGTTGGACTCAGGACGGGAGAATATGTGTTTTGAAAGATAACACAAAGTTTCAAATATGCACGATTGCGCAACTAAATGCCTTAGCTGTGTAGGATGAACGAGTGGACTGTTCAGCTTTATTATGTGTGTTTTCAGTAGTTTACGTTTGTGTGTGAGTGAGTGTGTGCATGTAATAGTCAGTGGATGTATTCAGTGCTGTTCTCAGGTAAGCTCATCTTATTTCATGTACCTACTATTAGCTTTCCTGTTATGTTGGTAGACGAATCTATCCCTTGTGTCAACGACCCGCATTCCTCGCCTCCCTTCTTAACTCAACCCTCACCCCTCCCATACCCTGAGACAACGGGATCCATTCTAACGAGACAGCTGATTAATCACCTGAGAGCTCTCTCGTGTTGTCACCTAAATTCACTATCCATTGCAGCTCACCTGGAAGAACTACAGGCAATTTTCGAAAATAATAAGGTGCATTGTATTGGCATATCAGAAAGCTGGTTACGTGGAGATTTGCCGTCAGGTGCTGTAAATCTCGACGGATACTCGCTCTTACGACATGACCGTACTGACAGACGAGGTGGTGGAGTAGCCTTTTACTACAGGAATGATTTAAAATGTAAGATTATCTGCACCTCAGACCCAAGCCTCCCCCTGCGACCTGAGTATATGTTTGTTGAACTCGACTGTAATAAGAAAATATTAATAGGAATTGTATATAAGCCACCTAATATTAGACAAATGGAGGAATTCGAAGCAGCTTTAACTGATCTTATCTCGGTCTATGAAGATGTCAGTCATGGGAGATTTTAATACTGACTTGTTAAAACAAACCAGTGAATCGGATAAGTTGTATCACATATTCCATGCTCTGAACATGGAAATCCTACCACTTAACGCTACGAACCACGTCTACTACCCTGACCACTCAACTCACACTTTAATTGACCTTATAATTTCAAATCAACCCAAGAAAGTCATTAAGCACGGACAAATACCAGCCCCTGGGATTTCAACTCACGACATATTGTACTTATGTTACTCTATCCGAGGACCGAAGTATAAAGCACGCTACGTTATTTTAAGAGCCTTAAAACATATTGATTTAGATGACCTACGCAATGACGCATATAACTTACCGTGGAATGACATACGTAATTTTCATGACTGACTCAAAGGTCAACAGATTCAACTCATTAGTGCTGAACTTGTATGACAAACATGCTCCGGAGAGGCAGGTAAGATTTACCCGCCCCCCTTCTCCCTGGCTGATGACCGAGATAAGATCTGTTATGGCCAGCCATGACCGTTGGTACAGACAATTCAGACGAACACGTGACAAAGATGACTTTCAGCAATACAGGATACTTAGAAACAAAGTTAAACAGCTAATTAGAAACAGTAAATGCCGCTACTTTCAACAGTTAGCGGGAAATAATAATTTAAACCAAACCTGGAAGAAGTTACGATCTTTTGTCATAGGCAAAGCCGTAGAAGAGCACATTCCCACCATATCTCTAGATACCTTAAATGATTACTTTTCTCAGCCTAAAGTCGGACCAGTTCCATTACCAGCTAATCCCACAAACTTAGCACGCTCTTCCGAGTGCGACCAGTTCTCTTTCCACACCGTTAGCGCAAATGATGTTAAACGTGTGCTGTACTCTATCACTTCCGATGCGACAGGTAATGACGGTATCTCGATAAAATTAATTAAAAACATCATTGGGGCTGTACTACCAATACTGACTCACATTCAACTACTGCCTGACCAATGGAGTATTCCCGAACGTTTGGAAAGACGCACTAATAAGGCCTATCCCGAAAAACAATACCTTGCACTCTCCATCAAATTACCGCCCTATGTCCATCCTGCCACCCCTCGCACAAGCACTCGAACGCCTGATTCATGCACAAATCACTGTATACCTGACCCAAAATTCCCTCCTTGATCCTTTTCAATCTGACTTTAAAAAAGGGCACAGAACCGCGACAGCATTACTGCGAGTTACGGACGACATCAGACAAGCGATAGACCAACGATATGTGACTGTAGCAACACTACTAAACCTAAGCAGCGCCTTTGACACAGTTAGCCCCGGGTTACTACTGCTGAAACTCCGTAGTCTCAACTTTAATGTGACATCTCTTAAATTTTTTAGCTCCTACCTCACTGACGGTCGGCAGCGAGTATCAGTGGAAACAATGTACTCAGGATGGCACAAGTCAATAGGTGTCCCGCAGGGGTCGGTTTTGCGCCCACTTTTATTTGTTGTTAGTGTGAACGACATAGGGGACGCATTGAAATATAGCTAGTACCATATCTATGCAGATGATCTTCAGATTTATTATCACTCATATCCACAAGACATAGATGTAGCCATTGACAGAGTAAATTTTGACTTACGACGACTGAACGACTATGCGAAAAATAACAGCTTGTTAATAAATTCTAACAAAACTCAGGCTATTATATTTGGTACTAAAAGAAACCTTAACTTGTTAAAAAGTAGACATGTACCCCCAATTATTTTAAATAATACTGTCGTGCCCTATTGTACGTCAGTAAGAAACTTAGGCGTTATAATGACTGAAAGACTAAATTGGACTGAACAAGTGACAAATACATGCCGTAAAGTGCAGAAATCCCTTTTTCCTCTCAAACGCTACTCTACTATATTTCCAAAACATCTCAAAATACAACTGGTAAAATCCCTAATCTTACCAATCCTAGACTACTGCGACACTGTACTTACGGACATATCTCATGACAGTAACAAGATGCTTGAACGGAGTTTAAACACCTGTATTCGATTCATATTTAAGCTGCGATATGGTTCTCGCATTTCACCTTATTACAGGGAGTTGTCATGGCTTCGTGTTCATGAGCGTCGCAGTCTCCACATGTTGTCCCTTCTGCATGGAGTTCTAAACACAGGTGTACCGAATTATCTCTCTTCAAAATTTAATTACCTCTCCTCCTATCATAACCACGATACACGATCTGGCTCCTGTTTAACAATATCTCTCAGTCACTCCAGGACCTACAACCACTCCTTTGTAGTCACTGCCGCGAGGCTATGGAATACCCTACCTGCTACCATTAGGGATTTGCGTTCTCGTAGGAGATTTAAGATGGATTGCCGAAATCACTTTCTAAATACTTCTAGCCGACTTTTCGATGTGTGTAGTGTGAATGAGTGCGTGAATGAGCATATTTTCATAAAAAGTAGAATTATATTCGTTAGTTATAGGTTTTTACTGGGTTTACGTCTCTTATTATCACTAGTGTTAGTTTTATATTTATTATCATGAACATTTACATTGTCGTGTTGTACATTCTATAATGGTTTTTATTACAATCTCCATATTTTCTGTTAGTACTATATTATTTTTTAAAAAAAATTGTTGTATTTAAATATTATACTGTATGTATGTTAATTATTTAAAATATTGTGGTTAAGTGTAAGAGAGGGCCTTGAGCCCTAACTTCGCCACGAATAAAGACGAATTACTTACTTACTTACTTTGAAAACAAATTTATCACAAAATGTGAACTTCTTTGATATGACGAGAAAATTGTGGAATACTATTCACACGAAGCACTGGTAATATCACTGTACTGGATTAACTGTTTGGTAAAAGTCAGTCAGTTTGTAATTACTCACTCTGAATAGAAATATCTGCTCACAAATGTTGAAGTTGGAGACTTGGTGTCTGGAACATTCCGCGGAGTGCGGATGAAGACACGAACTCGGCGATGTTCTGTGAAGAGACCACGTCGACGTCCCTCGATGGGTACCATAGATGAAGAAATGATGTTCGATGTGGCAGGATGTAGTATTTTGCCAAGATTTCCGTCGCTCTTGGAGGTGATATTAGCACACGGAAAGTTCAATTGGCACTAGTCAATTCAGTAATCACTACTCACTGTCGTGATACACAGTTCTGTTCTAACTCTAATTTTACGATATTAAATTAATATTTACAGTCCTTGCTGCACAAAACACACTTCATAATTGTCACTGATTATGTCTGAAAATATGATTGTGAAGTAATAAGCACAGTTCAAACACTTGAAAATGTAATTTGCAATAGTTTTTATCAGTCTCTGAACAATTGTTGTTGGCAGATTAAGGTGATTTTATGATCATGTTTATATAACACTAGTCTGAATTATTTAATATAACTATAAAAAGTTCTTAATGTTCTCTGAGTTTATTATAGTGTTGATCGAAAGATCGAGAAAGTTCAATGGGAAAAATAGCAAAGTCTTGTCCTATTATGGAACAAATGTTGAAAAAAATAGGGTTTCACACAGTTCACTGTTAGACTGTCTTAAAAGAATGTGTCCTATATGATTTTTCACGAGAGTTTAATCCTGATGTAAACAAATAGGCGGAGCACCTTGGCTTTGCACGTGGACACAGACGTAGTTGATTGGAGAAGCAACCGTCGCACTCACTGGACTGTATGCGAGCTTGAAGAAAATGAGTACGTCGCATTAATTTAGTTTTATCTTAGTTTATTACATTTAGATCGTCTGAAAGAGTACGTAATCAAATTAAAATATGGTTGTCATATATACCGGTGTGTATCTATATTTTTTTTTAAATAAAACAGTGATTAAATAACGAGATATGAAGGCAGAAGGCGTGGTGTAATGCAGGAAGTCTTCTCATAGTGAGGGAAAGTCCCGAGCTGTACAGTGTGGAGATAAGGTGTTGCATCTTGCAGCAGCAGTCAGTGTCAGTATTCACAGTGCGAGAAATGGAGCAAAAGGTAGGACCATCGCGTGTAGTGAAGCACAAAAGAGGAAAACCGCTCAGAAGTGATCATAGGCAGTGCGTTGTGAATGTTTTTAATAAAATAAGTGAACAGAATCCAGGTTTAGCCGTAAAAGAGGTAGAGAAACTAAGTGCAGAGTTGTGTGGTGGGTCGGCTAGTTTGGTTCATAACATGCGGACACAGTTTAGAAAGACAGGGAAATTAACAACACCGGGAAAGGAACGTAAACGACCTCAAAGAGTCGAGAAGTACGACGATATAGAAATAATATGAATCACCACCTTATCAATACACTATTTTATTTACTACCAAACTGGTAAATAGGGTCAATACCGGTTTCGACCCCTAAGGGGTCATCCTCAGTTGACACATATAAATATCTATAAAAACATCACATATAATAGTTAAAGTTTAAAATTGATGTGTCGTTAGTATACTGGTAAGTACATATGCATGTATTATGGAATTTATAAGTTTGTTCTATTAGAGCTATTATGTAGATTTTCTGTTTCTTTGTAAACAGTATCAAAAGTATTGTATTGGATGTGGTTCATCCATTTGACAAAATGCTAGTGGATTGAATATGTACATTTGCTGAGAGGTACATGCTATTCTATTTTACAATTTTTGTTTTACATAATATGGGGTAAGATTATTACATTTGCACATATATGGTGATATTAGGTACAATGTAGGGTGTTAAAGATGTACTATTTGAATTTTCAGTATCCTGATTACATTTCATGTAGTGGTTGTAAGGTTTACTGATTCACTTGTTTAGTTCAGTTAAATACATAATGACCTTGTTGGTTTGAATTCTTATGATTAAAATATTGGTATGTAATACCTAGTTAACATGAATCCTTAATATTAATATATAAGTTTGTAGCACCTCTTATTCCCGTTTTCAGTCTTAAAATAGAATTGTGTCTTGACACTTTATTTTGTTAGACATATAAAAGTCTTGTTAAAATAAAACTTTGGGGCTAAAACCGGTATGAAATACCTATTTAAAATACATTAGATAATGGTATTGATATGTGGTGCTATGTGCATATTCAAAAAATCTAAATGAAATATAAATATAAATTGGTGACAGTACTGTAGGTTGTTGTGTTGTAGTTAACGGCTGGTCCATTAAAAATATATATGTTTACTTGAATAGGATCGATCACATGCTGTACGCGTTACGAGTGAAATTGCATAATATATTATAGTAATAACTGGTAATTTTGTAGGATACTGCTGTTGTAGTTGGAAATCTTGAATATCATTGAGAAAATGTTCTCATCTTGTCGCGTGTCGAATACAGGTTGAGTAGGTCACCATTAAGAGATGAAGTGCATATTGGATGTCGTATATCTAAATTAGGTTGTACGTTGGTTGTATCGTGGAGACGTGTTGTAAATTAATATATGTTGGCTGTTGGGATCGTGTGCTCTGTATGGCTGTCTGTTGAGATCTGCAACACGCTACAGATCTCAACAGACAGCCATACAGAGCACACGATCCCAACAGCCAACATATATTAATTTACAACACGTCTCCACGATACAACCAACGTACAACCTAATTTAGATATACGACATCCAATATGCACTTCATCTCTTAATGGTGACCTACTCAACCTGTATTCGACACGCGACAAGATGAGAACATTTTCTCAATGATATTCAAGATTTCCAACTACAACAGCAGTATCCTACAAAATTACCGGTTATTACTATAATATATTATGCAATTTCACTCGTAACGCGTACAGCATGTGATCGATCCTATTCAAGTAAACATATATATTTTTAATGGACCAGCCGTTAACTACAACACAACAACCTACAGTACTGTCACCAATTTATATTTATATTTCATTTAGATTTTTTGAATATGCACATAGCACCACATATCAATACCATTATCTAATGTATTTTAAATAGGTATTTCATACCGGTTTTAGCCCCAAAGTTTTATTTTAACAAGACTTTTATATGTCTAACAAAATAAAGTGTCAAGACACAATTCTATTTTAAGACTGAAAACGGGAATAAGAGGTGCTACAAACTTATATATTAATATTAAGGATTCATGTTAACTAGGTATTACATACCAATATTTTAATCATAAGAATTCAAACCAACAAGGTCATTATGTATTTAACTGAACTAAACAAGTGAATCAGTAAACCTTACAACCACTACATGAAATGTAATCAGGATACTGAAAATTCAAATAGTACATCTTTAACACCCTACATTGTACCTAATATCACCATATATGTGCAAATGTAATAATCTTACCCCATATTATGTAAAACAAAAATTGTAAAATAGAATAGCATGTACCTCTCAGCAAATGTACATATTCAATCCACTAGCATTTTGTCAAATGGATGAACCACATCCAATACAATACTTTTGATACTGTTTACAAAGAAACAGAAAATCTACATAATAGCTCTAATAGAACAAACTTATAAATTCCATAATACATGCATATGTACTTACCAGTATACTAACGACATATCAATTTTAAACTTTAACTATTATATGTGATGTTTTTATAGATATTTATATGTGTCAACTGAGGATGACCCCCTTAGGGGTCGAAACCGGTATTGACCCTATTTACCAGTTTGGTAGTAAATAAAATAGTGTATTGATAAGGTGGTGATTCATATTATTTCTATATAGTGATACCAATCAATACGGACATGAAGCTTATAAATAATAAAAGTACGACGATATCGTCAAAAGTGGTATTAGAAGGAAAATTCATGAATTCTTTTTTCGGAATGAACCACCTACTTTACGCAAAGTATTAGACAGTGTGAATAAAGATAAAAATTTACCCACCTTCAGTTCAACTACATTGTACAGACTTTTAAAGGACATAGGGTTCCAGTTTGTTAAAAGAGAACGTAAACCTGTGTTAATGGATAGGGAGAATATTGTATTGTGGAGACGGAAGTATTTGCCTGAAATTAGGAGATATCGTGCAGAAGGTCGCAAAATTTATTATTATTATTATTATTATTATTATTATTATTATTATTTTGCTAGCGGCTTTACGTCGCACCGACACAGATAGGTCTTATGGCGACGATGGGATAAAAAAGGCCTAGGAGTTGGAAGGAAGCGGCCGTGGCCTTTGTTAAGTACAACCCCAGCATTTGCCTGGTGTGAAAATGGGAAACCACGGAAAACCATTTTCAGGGCTGCCGATAGTGGGATTCGAACCTACTATCTCCCGGATGCACAAAATTTATTACTTGGATGAAACGTTGCTTAACGAAGGACACGTAACTTCGAAAGTATGGGTTGATTCCACTGTTAAATCCAAGAAACAGGCCTTTGTTTCTGGACTTTCAACTGGCCTGAAGCAGCCGACTGGGAAAGGCAAAAGGCTTATCATTGTTCATGTAGGTAGTGACTCTGGTTTTGTGGAAGGTGGAGCTCTCGTGTTTGAATCTAAAACGACACGAGAGTATCATGAAGAAATGACAGGTGACGTTTTTTTATCGTGGTTTTCATCTATCCTACTGAAACTCGAACCCGGCAGCGTGATTGTAATGGACAATGCATCTTACCATTCTGTTAAAGTGGAACGAATCCCTACAATGGCAATGCGGAAAGACCAGATCATTGCTTGGCTCGACGGTCACCAAGTAGAATACAAGGCTGATATGGTCAAAGCAGAACTCATTGAACGGATGAGGTCAGTGCGAGACCAGTATGACAAATATATTTGCGACGAAAGAGCACAGAAAGCGGGCCACTGCGTGCTACGACTTCCACTCTACCATTGCACTCTGAATCCCATTGAACATGATAATGTTATTTGCTTTACGTCCCACTAACTACTTTTTAAGGTCTTCAGAGACGCCGAGGTGCCGGAATTTAGTCCCGCAGGAGTTCTTTTACGTCCAGTAAATCTACCGACACGGAGCTGTCGTATTTGAGCACCTTCAAATACCACCGGACTGAGCCAGGATCGAACCTGCCAGGTTGGGGTTAGAAGGCCAGCGCCTTAACCGTCTGAGCCACTCAGCCCGGCTCCCATTGAACAGATATGGAGTCAAGTGAAGGGTTACGTTGCGTGAAACAACACGACCTTCAAGCTACAAGACGTACGAGCTCTACTTTGCACAGCCCTTGAAAATGTGAAGCAGATAACTGGAAGAACTGCATTAGAAGTGCAACGAAAGAAGAAGACCAGATGTGGGAGCTAGATGGCCTAACAGATGAAATTGCCGAGAGATTTATCATCACTGATAGCGGCCAGAGTAGTAGCGACTCATCAGACAGTGACAGTAATGAGAATGGAGGAGATACATCGTGTGATATGGAAGGAATTGAGCCCCTTGCAGGACGACTAAGCAAGGTAAGCATATACAGTACGCATGGACTTCTTACTTTGTTAAGACCGCAACTGCCTGTGTATCTTGCCTTTTGAGTTGTTTCTTTTCGATAGATGTTGTTACAGAATTATCAACAGTTCCGTCTGACATGTCCAATATAAAGATAAAAATTTCATTGTTCCGTATTGAAATTATTAACATTAAAAATTAAATAATTGAAGTTCAACCAATTCAATACATAAAAGAAAGAAATGTAGTAATTACATTCTTATTTAAATGGGACCGGTTTCGACCTTAGTCCAGGTCATCGTCAGCCGTAAAAACAAGTAGGCGAAATCACACAATGTTTATGAATATTGGAGAAATGGGTTAGTTTCACACTCTGTCAGGCACAAAGTCACAACACTATCAAATAATATATGAAGGTTATAAATAAACTTGAAGTCGCAGGCGAATATTTTGTAGAAGCAAACAGCCAGTTCCCGGTGATCAGCGCGGCACATTCAAGGTCATGCGCTGCGGTCTCGAACGCCAAAGTAGAGTGGAGAATGTCTTGAAGGTCCAATATTTGTCTCTGTTGCGGGAAGTTAAGTACGTATATAAAAAATATACGACGCAAATCAGTATAATTGAATGAGAACTTGTGCTCCTGCTAAGTTCTCGGAAAACAGTTGACTTGAAAAAACAATTGTAAAATGACATGTCCAACCATGCTATATGCTCTATCAGGATAGGAACTCTACAACATAAGAAATATATATTTCAACTCGAAAGTTAGTATTCTATTAGGTTACAGTCTACCGGGCGGACATTTCAAATAGCTGGCCTAAGACAAATTTTCGTACGTGTGTAATTTTGTGCTCTAGCCTACGATAGCTTTCTTTAATATTCAGAAATGAATAAATAAATAACGTAGGCCCTAATCTTCAGCAGTAGATCTCCCTTCAGACCCCTCTGTTTAGTTTCGCACAGCTCAAAAACTGTTCCTCGTCCATTTTAGGTAATATGCGCAGCACTGTATGTCCGAACACGAGACGTTGACGGGGCGGAGGTCGATACTACACGCTCAGCGAATCACAACTCTTTCTTTGGCTGAGGTGTAGACATGCCTTGTTTACATCAGGATTAAACTCTCGTGAAAAATCATATAGAATGATTTCCGTTTGCCACACACGATGATTTAAGATATCGTCATAGTTCACAATTACAAGAAATTAGTAAAGTGTACCAGTCCGTAAAATATCAGATACTTGAATTCTCACTCCAAATTATGGTCTTATTCAGTTAATAATTTCACAAATTTCACGGAAACGTCTAGAATTTTACTGTCGTTGCGGCGTGTTGGAGATTTCACGTACGGTACTAGTTCAACGGCGTTCGATCATGGCCGTAACTACGTCCTCGCGAATCGCGACAGACCATACTTTCTTCACTGACGAGACTGCACTGACAGACTGTACTCACTGTACGGGTCAGACTGCTCCTCTCCATGGCCTTGGCCCAGTGGCCTATATATACACGCCAGGTGGGCGGCACTAGGAATCAGGCGGCGAAGAGTGCTCATTCTTCCCAAACTTTAAATCATTATATTTCGAAAACTACTGGACGGATTTACTTGAAATTTGCAGGGTTTTACTTCTATAATGTTAGCTATAGCTTAGCGTTGGTCTCATTTTAATCAATCCAGGCTTTGAAAAGTTCATGAAACAGTCTAGAAACGTCTGTAGGGGAAGTAAGCTGTAAGTGGCGGTGACGTCACTTGACCTTGCTTGTCTTGCTCATGAAGTGTGGTAGGTACCAGAACATTCTTTCACACAGCTGTTCACGTATCTGAATGAAATTGTATGCTGGAAATAAAGTTTTTAATTTATATGTGCCAGGACCTAGGCCTTCCTGGTACATCTTCCCCCTGGTCTGACGAAAAGAAAATTCGCAGGATTTTCTTTTCCACGCTTTACTCTTCCTGTGGTACATATTGCTTCAAGTTGGCTGAGTTATAAATACCTTCAAAAGTGCCATCCACTCTTACAATTTCATAAGCTCCGTTCATCAATACAGTGCGGACACTGTAGGGACCTACAAATAGTGGGCAAAACTGGCATAAATCCTTCTCTCAGGGTTGGAAGTAGCTGGTCTGCGTATTAAAATTAGGTCTCCAGGATTTAATGGTCTTCTGAACTTCCTATTACGTTGGTGTCGTTCTCTGATCGCGGCTGCATGTCATAGCCGGGTCAGCACATTGTTGATTTTAACTTGCTGTGGCACAATCACATCAGGTGGAGCTGGTAGAATACTGTCCCAAGGTCGCTCTGGTAAGGGGATAAATCATTTACATTGAGATGATACTCATATCCAGCTATCTCTCCAGGCTTATCATCGAACACACATGCAAATTTTTGTAAAACTTCATTCTTAGCCTCCTCTAATTTCAATCTGATTTCCGGGTCTTCAACCACACTGGCTATCGACATTAAATAATCCGGACCTATTATGGAGTTCTCATTGAATAGGGCCTCTACACTGTCCTCACTCTGGTCACCCCTTCTACTATCTGCTACGGCTGGCGCTTCCTCGCTCGCAGCGGGCTCTATATAGTCACCACTGGCTCCTTCGAAACGGGCTACATTTTCTTGAACTTCTAGGTCGCTTCGTCCTACCAGCTGCAGTTCTACAGAATTATTCTTTAATTTCACGAGGTTGGCATCATAATGGTTCCCTTGTATTTGATCACAAAATCTGATCCAAGTATCAGGTTGAAGTTAAGACATGAAACTACCAGAAATATGTGTTCGAATGACTGGCTATTTATTTTGAATTCCAAAAATGCCTGCGATTTACACTTAACTCATTTATCAGGAACTATCCCTCTTACTTTAATCTGAGCTCCAGGTAATAATAAAATATTGCTCTGATTTTTAAGTGAGTCCACAAGTCTATCAAATTAAAGAAGCTTGCGCTCCAGAGTCAATGAGCATAATCACATGCAAGTTGCCTGTGCGTACAGTAATAACAGGTAATGAACGAGTAATTATTGGCATTGGTGTCTGTGCGTCTTCGAATAGCAATTCAGAATCGTCAATGTGCCAGTAATTGATGACAGCAATACAATAATCTGACATCTCGTCCTCATCGTGGTTTATAGTCAATCTCCTTACTGTGTGACTGGCGTTTTTTTTTTAATAGCACCGGTTGATTCGGGGTCAGGCGATCGTTGCTCTCTCGGTCCAAATTGACGTTGGTATTCCAGGGACGTGGCTCCAGATTCATCAGGATTGCGGTTTCTTTCCCTGACGTATTCCTGTGTATCCCTCCACCTTCTTTCTAAGTCCCTTCTTCTGGACTTGCGATTTCCTTCAGGAGTGTTTTCACGCTGTCTCCATGAATTCCTTGGTCAGTAAGGATGTCTGTCCTGATTCCTCTGGCGTCTAAAATTTCGGAATCTTGTTGGGTTAGTAGGGCTTATTCTGCCTTCTTCACGTGGCCTGGATTCCTCTCTCTCTGGTGGTTTTATCTCCGTAGAATTCGTACTTATTTCTCGATTTCTGCTAGCCTTCGGAGTAGATTGGGTATTAGCCGTGTCAAGTCTGCGCAAAGTAGCGTTGAAATGTTCCAATGTTTTAATATTGGCAGCGACTAATATCTCCTGGACATGAGGCAGATATTGAAGTGTCAAGATCTGAATGAGTTCAAAATCTGGCAAAGGCGGATCCAAGAATTGTAGCTTCTTTAATTGCATTAGGCAATAATCGGAATATCGAGAAGTGTTGACCGAAGTGTTGTATTTTCTAGCGTATAATTGCATCTTGACGAGGTGTTGCATCTCAGCATCCCAAAAACGTTTAAGAAGTGCCTGATTAAAGTCGTCATAGTTTTTAAAGCTGCTCTTAAAAGCTATGAACCATGATAAAGCTCATCCTTCTAGAAGCTTTGATATGACCCTAAGTTTTCTATCTTCTTCTACCCTATTTTCTTGCATGCAATAGTCGACATTTAACAGAATTCTCAGGCAGTGTAATCGCCACGTCCTGAAAATTTGACTGGCTTGTCATCCGGTACTTTGATGAGGGTTGTTGTGTTGTGTACTTCCCTCGACGAACTCAGGAATTGTGACGTCAGTCGTATGATCTCCGAGTTTAATTTGATTGACCTCTTCGGACAAATTCTCAATTTTGGAATTAATTGAGGCGTCTAAATCCTTTATTTCGTTTCTCAAGTCAGTTTTGATAACTTGTACGTCCTTACAGAAAGCAGCTATCTGTGTATGAGTGCTGTCTAGCTGTCCTGTAATATGCTTATCAAGCTCTCCTTGCATACTTTTAATGAGCCCTATCTCACTTCGTAATTTACCCACGTCATTCTTTAATGCATCTCAAAGGTTTTCCTGAACCTGAGCTAGCTTTACTTGAGCTTGCGAGATGTTACCATGGGATTCTTGAAATTCAGTTCGTAAGTCTCTAAGTTCGGTGGAAAATGCTTGAACAGAAGGAAGAACATTTCTAAGATCTTTGTCTAAAGACTTGATGACCTCTGTCTATCTCTTCCTTGACAGACTAAGTTTTCAACGAACTGGTCCCGCATGTTTTTTAATGTGGCTTCAACTTGTGCGCTGGAGTCTGTTAGTTTCTTTTCGAGGCGAGTTCCAGCTTCATGGAATCGTTGCTCAATAAGGGCACTGGATTCAGTGAGCTCGATAGCTGTAGTCGTTTAAGTTCGGCCAGTATCCAGTATTCGGGAGATAGTAGGTTCGAACCCCACTGTCGGCAGCCCTGAAAATGGTTTTCCGTGGTTTCCCATTTTCACACCAGGCAAATGCTGGGGCTGTACCTTAATTAAGGCCACGGTCGCTTCCTTCCCACTCCTAGCCCTTTCCTGTCCCATCGTCGCCGTAAGACCTATCTGTGTCGGTGCGACGTAAAACAACTAGCAAAAAAAAAAAAAAAATTTTATTAATAACCTTATCGGCCTCTGCAAATTTAGTTTCCAAGGTCCTGTCGATTTTAGAAGTTAAGTCTTCGACCTTGCTGTTTGACTCAGTTAACTGTGCTTGCAGTTGAGAATTCGAGCTGACTATCTGTTGTTGTAGCTGAGAATTAGAGTCAACTATCTGCGCCTGTAATTGTGACTGTAATTGGTTACTGGACTCTACCATCTGCATCTGTAATTGGTTATTGGACTCTACCATCTGCGTATTAATTCGATCAATTTTTGCATTCTGATTGTTAATTGCTAAGCCTAAGAGCTTCGATTGCTGCAAGTAAATTATCCATGCTGTCAGAATATTTAATGAAGTCAAATGTGAGGTATAACAAGCTCTTACCGTTCGCAGTAACTCCGGTCGAACCCTGAACGTTGATTGTTATCTATTACGTCTAGTATCGCGACTCCAATCGAGCCCTGCGCACACGGAGTGCCATCTATTACTACTGGCGCAGCTCCAAATCAAGCCCTGAACGTTGCGGCGCCATCCATTACTTCTATCCTCTCTGTACCAGGAAATGATTGTGGTTTTTGGGCATGAGAAGGATCTCAGGTAGTGTTCGGTGTTTTTGGAGCTGATACAGAGAAGGATAGAATCACAGGGTTATAAAATTTATTAATAATATCAAAGGATGTATCACCCTGCAATCTTACTGTAGAACTCAAATCTGTCACCCATATTTGCCAAAATCAAAGATTTATATTGTGATCTTCTTGAAGTCAGTTTGAAAATGCCAAAATAAATATCACTCCTTCATGGGACATTTAATACCCTACAGTCTTTCTAAATCTCGTGAAAACACAAAATTGGATTAAATGTTTGGTAAAAGTCAGTCAGTTTGTAATTACTCACTCTGAATAGAAATATCTGCTTACAAATGTTGAAGTTGGAGACTTGGTGTCTGGAACATTCCGCGGAGTGCGGATGAAGACTCGAACTCGGCGATGTTCTGTGAAGAGACCACATCGACGTCCCTCGATGGGTACCATAGATGAAGAAATGATGTTCGATGTGGCAGGATGTAGTATTTCGCCAAGATTTCCGTCGCTCTTGGAGGTGATATTAGCACACGGAAAGTTCAATTGGCACTAGTCAATTCAGTAATCACGGAAATTATTACTACTCACTGTCGTGATACAAAGTTCTGTTCTAACTCTAATTTTACGATATTAAATTAATATTTACAGTCCTTGCTGCACAAAACACACTTCATAATCGTCACTGATTATGTCTGAAAATATGATTGTGAAGTAATAAGCACAGTTCAAACACTTGAAAATGTAATTTACAATAGTTTTTATCAGTCTCTGAACAATTGTTGTTGGCAGATTAAGGTGATTTTATGATCATGTTTATATAACACTAGTCTGAATTATTTAATATAACTATAAAAAGTTCTTAATGTTCTCTGAGTTTATTATAGTGTTGATCAAAAGATCGAGACAGTTCACTGGGAAAAATAGCAAAGTCTTGTCCTATTATGGAACAAATGTTGAAAAAATAGGGTTTCACACAGTTCACTGTTATACTGTCTTAAAAGAATGTGTCCTAGAATGATTTCCGTTTGCCACACACGATGATTTAAGATATCGTCATAGTTCACAATTACAAGAAATTAGTAAAGTGTACCAGTCCGTAAAATATCAGATACTTGAATTCTCACTCCAAATTATGGTCTTATTCAGTTAATAATTTCACAAATTTTACGGAAACGTCCAGAATTTTACCGTCATTGCGGCGTGTTTGAGATTTCACGTACGGTACTAGTTCAACGGCGTTTGATCATGGCCATAACTACGTCCTCGCGAATCGCGACAAAGCATACTTTCTTCACTGACGAGACTGCACTGACAGACTGTACTCGCTGTACGGGTCAGACTGCTCTCTCTCCATGGCCTCGGCCCAGTGGCCTATATATACACGCCAGGTGGGCGGCGCTAGGAATCAGGTGGTGAAGAGTGCTCATTCTTTTCAAACTTTAAATCATTACATTTCGAAAACTACTGGACGGATTTACTTGAAATTTGCAGGGTTTTACTTCTATAATGTTAGCTATAGCTTAGTGTTGGTCTCTTTTTAATCGATCCAGGCTTTGAAAAGTTCATGAAACAGTCTAGAAACGTCTGTAGGGGAAGTAAGCTGTAAGCAGTGGTGATGTCACTTGACCTTGCTTGTCTTGCTTGTGAAGTGTGGTAGGTACTAGAACATTCTTTCACACAGCCGTTCACGTATCTGAATGGAATTGTATGCTGGAAATAAAGTTTTTAATTTATATGTGCCAGGACCTAGGCCTTCCTGGTACAATATATTGTCCCCTTCAAAATTGGTAAAAATCATTTATTGGAAAATATTTTATTTCTACTGTGTGTTGAAATATTATTTCGTGAACCAGGAAGGGAGTTTTATCACATCGAGTCGGCTGAGCGAGATACGCCAGGTGTCAGGGAATTCCACTCAAGGGCAAACGAGGGGAGAGCGCAGATACAGCTAGCCAGATAACCTTCAAATCAGCCGTGAATGCCACGTGACCAGGCAGAATGTGTGTCAAGTGCTCGATCGATAATAGTGAAGGTGCATGACGTCTGACTATGGCAGCCAATCAAGCGATTAATTTGGTGCGAAGTTAATAAATTAACCAATCGCTTATGAGGAAAAGACGCACCCCTGTCTTAAGACAGTGAATAATGGATTTTCCTAAGGAAAATTTATTCAGAAATTTCTACCTCTGAACACGTCGTGTGGAGAATTACTCTAGCTTCAACTACGGACGGAAGAAGACGCACTTTGCTTGCTGAGGGAACTTCATCATTCAGAGCATACAACTTGTTGCAACTGCAGTTCAGATATTTACGGATTCCACCTATAATTCAACAGATTTTAAAAGTTAAGTTTCTTTCCCATCTTATCAAACATCGGGGTGAATTTTGGACCTTGTCTCAGACGTGATTTTCAGTTTCAGCTTCACAAGAAATTCCACAGAAGAGATCACCGGTTCGAGTTCAAGTCAGGATGCCAGTCTTCTTTCTTGGTGAATGGTGTGATTTCCAGCGCGCCAGCATGTCTCCAATGCACGAGTAAAATGTGAGGCAGTCCAGGCGGGCGTGACCAGGATCGATGGTGCGTAATGTGATAATGCACTAGGTCACCAGCCCGAGTTCTACAACCGACAGTCACCACCAAGTAATATTTAAACTTTGTTATTCTTTCTTTCCTTTTGTAATGTAATTGTAATGACATAGCCTCTACTTATTTGTTTAGAAACTTTCTATTAGTTAGAATTTTTCCATCTCTTCTTTCTTGGTGATGGTAGATTGAGGATGTGTGAGTATTTGAACCTATTAGTTTGTTTGAGTGGATGTCTTCGAGAAGTGTTTCAACTGTCCCGAGTTCATTGTGGCAGGAGAAATAAATGTAAAACGACCTCAACGTTAAACTAGGACTATTTGAATATTTTTAGACTTAAAATGAGATCAAATGGGACAGTAATCTCGTAGATTCTATTATGTCAGAGTTCATTCTTCAATTATGCGACGTATGGTTGAATTTTGTGTGCAATAGAGTCATCTGAAATATTATTGTGCAGTAGCTTCCGCACGTATGATCTTGCGCGGCCAGGGATAATAATAATAATAATAATAATAATAATAAAAATAATTTAAATTATCGCGTAAAAGAACACCTAAGGTCATGAGCATAATATTGGTTATTATTGAACATGGTTGATGTGCGCTCATTTATAGTAATTTAGGCCTGGGAAATGGCAGTATCTGACCGATACAATTTTTTATATATTTGCTGTGTTGTGATGATTAGTTGACTGGTAGATGGATATTATTGAATTCAGCAGTCGAGCTGTGCATCCATTTGTGAGTCAATTTAAGAATAGAATATGTTACTTGATGTAATTTCTTCGTTGTGAGTGCAGATTAATCGAGAATCACAATTATAGTGGAGAAGTAAAAATAAATATCGTAGCTCATGAACCGCGTGCGCGGAATGTTAATTCTGGCCTATGTTTAAGCGATTTTATCGATGATTTTTGGATGATTTTGTGTTCGTAAATTTTCTCTGAACATCGTCGTATAACTATGTTCTTTAATAAAGTGACAATCATTGCTCTGTCACATTTCCAGTTGATGAGAGGAGGTCACCACGATAGTGTCATCATGAGAATAATTTTCCTAACTTTGTCTAAACATGAAAATTAATAGTCAAGGGCTAGCGTTCGTGTAAATATGTATATAATATTTCCGTGTATCTTTGTGTGAGTGTAGTGTGTGTGATTTGACTGTCTTTTGCTTAATGTAAGTTTCCAATCCATATTTGTGATGATGCTCTTCGTTATTTCGTGGAATTTTGGCTTAATTTACGCCAACTTTAGTGGTTCACCATTTGAATGAATTTAAACCTTTAGTGAATTTTATTCGTTTTTAAGGAAGAATAGGATCTTATTTAACGAATACACATAAATAAGTATAGGCCATGTCAGTGGATTGAACTCACAAAATCAAAAATTGTAAGCGTTAATTAATTAATTATTTAAATTAATGGATAAACATAGATCGACATAATGTCAAGTTCCAAGCTATTATGTGAGAAGCAACTACTAAATAATTATAAAGTTGAGTTTATTAATTAATTTAAAGGTCAAGGAAGACGATTTAACCATAATTTTATGAGAGAAAATTTTTTATTTAATTTTCAAAGAGGAATGAAAATGATCATTTTCAAACTTGTTAAAAATCAAATCTATGAAGGAAGGAAGTTTATTTTCAAGTTATTAAATTGTCAATGGGAGAGATCATCTCAAATCAATTATTATTAATTATTTAATTAATTTTCCACTAAAAATATAAATATTATATTTGCAGATTCAGCCATTTGCTGTTCCGTTTTTCGATGAAGTGTCTATGTGATTACGACATAAAAGAAGACAAATCACATAAACAAAATACCTAGATTTTGTAAATTATTGTGAAGTTTATGAAGAGCAGTAGTATAATAAATGCGTAAAACCTATTTAGCTTTCTCTCATTTGCCACTAGTTCATCATCTATCCCTGCACTTTAAAATTTTCGCACAGCCGATAAGCGAACGATCTACACCCTGGAGATCTTCGCTCACCGGCCGAGCTGAGCCCGGCATGACGGGTGCAATATATATATAATTTAAGTTAGACATTAAATAACACATTAAAATACGCAACCCAAACTAAAATGAAATCAATGGGATAAAAGCGCAATTAATACAAGTACACTAGGACAAAGGACATCATTACACATGATAAAAAAAGACCACTATCACTTATAAAACTGATGATGAGGTCTGCTGACTGCTCGTCATCTTGCAGGATATGGGAGATTGTACTCGGGAGGTTAAGACTACGGCGCAGATCAACTCTGTCCACACACTCCGTAAGGATGTGTACCACGGTAATATGATCTCCGCCAGTACACACCGGAGGGGGTTCTCCTTTCAAAAGATGGGAGTGAGTCAGGATACCATGGCCGATCCGAAGACGACATAATACCACTGCTTCCCTCCATACTTTCGTTATTCGTTTTGTCACTCTCAGCTTATTTGGAAGTGAAATGGCCTGCCACTCCATCTCCCAATGATAATGATTCAATGATTCTAATGATTCTAGTAACTTCCATACATTACTTCCAATGTCTAACTTGGCTAATTTCCCCTTCAGGTTTAAATTGAAGTGAGAATTCATCTTTATTTATATCACGATCTTATGCGATCAAAATAAATTTCCCCGGAACCACCTACTATAAAGTGAATTAGTGTCACTCACATAGACAGCATATAACAGCACAAATTCACTTATCCCGGATGTACACAGACTGGACTATATAACGAACTGCCGGAATTTTAAGAATTTTATATCACAGCAATCACTTGTAACATAATTTTAACTTATCTTATGTATCATTACAGTAATGTATTTTATAATGTGTTGAAATGTGTTTTAGATGTTTTAAGAATATGTATATAATTGTTTAATTTGTAGTTAAGGCTGATGGTGGCACCTAGATGCCAAAACTAGTACCAATACAATAGGTGGACCTTGAAAGAATTTTAAATACTGTAATCCCACTTCAATACAGAACCAAATGAAATTCATAACTATAAAAGTTTAGCATAGCCAACGAAGTAACAGGTGATACAAATTCTTATAATTTTGTTAATTACCACCTATTCAATACAATAAAAACGTAGTACAAACTTACATATTTATTAAGATGTTGATATGGTACATGTTTCGCTCCTTTTTCGTGAGCATCATCAGCCAATTATTATTTACTTAAGGTTATATAAGATCATGAAACAATTCTTTTGGATTAAAATTATGCCTGTAAACCTGATTGACAAATCTTATATTTTACAAGTCATATAACAATAAAATTATGTCTTAAAGTTAAAACATATTTCTCTAAAATCTATCTAACATTTTATTGACGAAACTCATCTGGTGAACATCCTTTAAAATTATTTAAAAAAATAAAAAACTTTGGAGATCTGGCTAATTGTATTGATTCAATGTTGCTTAACTTGTATGACTGTCGTTAAAACTTCGTTAACTATATTGACAATTTTCTGCAGTTGATAATTGTTGATGTTATGGACATTTGACTTGTTCCCGTTGTTGCTGCAGTAACATTTATACAAATGTATTGGCATTAATTTTATACTGTCAATAGGAGAATATTGTTCATGAACAAACTTGTTGATGAAACACTTTCTAATGTGATATAGTATTTAAAATCTTCTCGTATGTTCCAAAATGGGCTTGTTGGTATATTTTTCTTTCTGCTGTGTAATTGTTTAGTGTTACTCCTAGCCTCTTGAGAACTACTTGTTGTTCTGTAAAACAGAAAGAAAAAGGAGCAAAACATGCACCATATCAACATCTTAATAAATATGTAAGTTTATATTACGTTTTTATTGTATTGAATAGGTGATAATTAACAAAATTATAAGAATTTGTACCACAAGTAGATCTTCAATACAGACAAAGAAAATTAAATTTATAACCTGCGAAGTAACAGGTTCCAGGGATATCATCGTAGAAGAAAAGAAGACTTCAGCTGTACGAGGATCAATTCCATCCCGTAGTTAAGTATTCAACCAGTGAATATATATATTCTTGTGTGTAATATAAAAAGTCTCGCAGCAAGATCTAAGAGATGTGAATGGTGTCAGTAATTTATATGTGCATTGTGGGTTTTAGAATATAAGTGATATTCAAACTATTCTTGCCAATCTGACTATACCCTCCCAAGTAATCCTGCCGTAATCCTTAGGATCATGACAGACGATTTATTGAGTCATTACCCCTTGAAAGGTTAATATGTATCAATTTGTGACCTTGTCCATTTTACTTAATTTTCGGTTGATGATGCTCTAAAATGAGGACATAACATGTCTCAAAACTTGATAATTTTATTCTAATTAAACACAATTTTTAACACTGACAAGGTGGGATCTTTGATTGTACCCTTAAAAAGTAAACTACCGACAATATGGGCTTTGCAATGAAATTCATTTTATGCAGTGCACTAGCCATTCATCTTAGTAGTTACCAACTGATGAGCCCAAATTGGCAGCAGGAATTATAGGGCTCGTAGATCCATCCAAATTTCAAATAATTTCTGTTATTTTTTTTAACATTTCAGTTAGATTCCTATAAAAATTAAAGATACAGAGAAAAGTGTCCCCACGACAAAAGACGTAAAAACCGCCAAAAACCATTCTGCAATTAAGTTACAGAAAGCCGTACGGTATCTTAATATTTTATTTGACAGCATCGACACACAGCAAGGTTTTAAACTGTCCAACGTGATTCTTCACACATTTTTGGCAACTCATTTGGAAATTTTTCATCGCTTACTGTAATCCCAGCAATTTTCTGACGTATGGAGTGCAGATTTATCTTGTAAGCGGCAATTTTTAACCGAGCACAGATATAATAATCACAGGCAGATAGATAAGTCTTGTCTGGAAACAACTTGTGAATTATGTGAAAACAGGCAGAGTCCTGTTGAAAAAGTACAAAATATGCTCCTTGTTGAATCATTCTCTTAGTAGGCCTACAGTATTCACAATAAGTAGGAGAGTCAACTGTATTCTAAAAAAAAGTCCCATGCTTCTTTCATCAATGATGGCACACCATACACTAATTTCATGGAAGGGAAATTGAGCACCTTCAAACACCACCGGACTGAGTCAGGATCAAACCTGGTAGGTTGGGGTCAGAAGGCCAGGTTTAACAGCACTCCAGTAAAAATTGTTTTGTGGATACACACAACCATGGAAGTGGAACCAAGCCTTGTATGAGAGGTCTACTTGTGTACTGGGTACATTTTATAGACTCGACTTGTAAGTTACATACTCCGTGACTTGGTTGAGGAGCACGTCCCAATGTTATTTTACACAGCTTTAAGTAGCCTTTTGTTCAGACCCATATGAAATTTCCACTTCTTGTGCAAGACAATGAAATGGGTTTTTTTTAGCTGAATTTTCCAAACAATGGCCAATATCATTTAATTTTTCTTCGTTGACAACAGTAGGCACCATTTTTGGTTTCTCAGACTGGATACTTCCAGTTTCCTGAAATTTATTATAACAATTATGGACTGTTTTACAGCTTGGAATATTTCCACCCAGAGTCTTTGAAATTCACGAGCTGACCAAGTTAACACACATGAATCATTGTACATAGAGACAACTTGTACCATTGAAAACACAAGAGCCACAACACCCTTTATGACCAATTAGGCCAAAAACATTAAAAGAACAAAAAAACGCACACTCTTCGGAATAGGTGAAATACAAATGTGACAAGACCAGGGCAGAAAGCAGAGGCTGAAGCCACAACTTCCCCTTCCTGCACACAGCTCATCCACTGTGCAAATCTAAAAACTCTCTACTTTCCTCAACCTAACTCCTGGATAAATATATTCTGGTTTCTTTTCCTCCACACACTTTCCAACAATAGAGTCCACCCAACTCATCAGAGCTCGTCCCCTTCCAGTCTCCGTATCTTCCCTGACATTTCCTCATTCCTTCTCTCATGATCCTGTTCCACTTCCCTCTAGTCCGGCTCCATGGCTATATGGTTAGTGCGTTTGCTTTGGTCAGAGGGGTCCCGGGTTCGATTCCCGGTAGGGTCGGGAATTTTAACCATCATTGGTTAATTTCGACGGCTCAAGGGCTGGGTGTATGTGTCGTCTTCATCATCATTTCATCCTCATCACGACGTGCAGGTCACCTACTGGTGTCGAATCAAAAGACCTGCACCTGGTAAGCCGAACATGTCCTCGGACACTCCCGGCACTAAAAGCCATACGCCATTTCCATTTTACTTCCCTCTACATAATCGTCTGTTATAGTCACAATTTTATTCTACACAGGTACGATGATGATGCTTGTTGTTTTAAGGGGCCTAACATCGAAGGTATCAGCCCCTAATGGAATGAGATGGACGGCACGATATGATATTTAAAATTTTAATATGTATTCACGTAATTAATTAATTTTGTGTGCATATTTCTACCCGAGTGCAGCCCTTGTAAGGCAGACCCTCCGATGAGGGTGGGCGGCATCTGCCATGTGTAGGTAACTGCGTGTTATTGTGGTGGAGGATAGTGTTGTGTGTGGTGTGTGAGTTGCAGGGATGTTGGGGACAGCACAAACACCCAGCCCCCGGGCCATTGGAATTAACCAATGTAGGTTAAAATCCCGACCCGGCCGGGAATCGAACCCAGGACCCTCTGAACCGGAGACCAGTACGCTGACCATTCAGCCAACGAGTCGGACAATGTATCCACTGACTCAAGTTAAAAAAATGGTGATAAAGAAAAATGAATATGAGATTAAAACAATTAGTGGATCTAATTCACAATGCGAAGGGCTGGTAACTCTTCCACTTAAAAACTTACCTCACTCATAAATCTCAGATGAATAACCGGGTGGATTCTATGATGACGACAAAGGCAAGATCAAAGGCCAAACGATTTGGAATTAGAGATACATTAAAGTTGGGAACTTGGAACGTGAGAGGCATAAAAGGAAAAGAAGAAGAACTGGATAGAGAGCTGGCTAGGAAAGAAATCAATGTTGCTGTAATTACTGAGATAAAAAAGAAATTACAAGGAACAAAAGAAATTGATAAATACACTATGATTTATAGCGGAGTTACACAGGATAAAAGAGCTGCAGCAGGAGTCGCAATATTAATAGACAGGAAGTGGAAAAACAAAATAGAAAGCTACACCATTATAAATGAAAGGATTTTGGTGCTGAGGTTGAAGGTAGAGAGAGGGAAATTAACCTTGGTAGCCGTATATGCTCCTGAAGAAAACAAACAGGAAGAATCTGAATAGTTTTATGAAGTTCTTCAATCAGTGTTGGATAACATATGTAAAAGTGACTTTGTTGTTCTGGCTGGTGATCGCAATGCTCGAGTAGGAAACAAACCAATTGCAGAAATAGTGGGAAATAAAGGTGAACCAACTTTGAATGAAAATGGTAAATTATTGACAGAATTTTCATCCTATAATCAATTAAAAATTACTAACACCTTCTTTGAGAAGAAAGATATACATAAATTCACATGGACTGCAAGAGGACAGCGATCAATTATTGACTATATAATGGTCAATAAAAAGTTAGGCCCAGATGTAACAGATGTCCGAGTACATAGAGGCAGCGATTTATATACAGATCATTATCTGGTCATTGCAAAAATCAGAATTCTTGCTAAATTGAGGAAAAGGCTGAATAGAAATATACACAGAAACCAAGAGATCTATAAGGTATATTTACTACGGGATGATGGAATAAAATACTTATATCAAAATTGGCTGCGACAGTATTTAGGTCAGATTCCGACAAGTACTGATATTAACAAAGAATGGGAAATCATAACCTCAGCAATTCAGAGGGCAGCAGATGAAGCCATTGGAGTGAAGAAGAAATTTAGGAGAAAAACTGGTCTTAAAATATGGAATAAAGAAATTTCAGAAGCTGTCAAGCAAAAACAAATATTATACCTGAAAATGATACAGCATCGCACCCCACAAAATGAGAAAGAATATAAAAACTGCAGGAACAAGGTCAAGTCACTAACGAGAAAACTCAAGCAAGAATCATGGGATAGGTTAATAAACTCAATAGAGGATGATATCCATGGTAGGCAAGAGATGGCATATAAGTTAATGAAGCACCTCAACAGTGATGAAAGAGAAACTGCTAATATAAATGTAATCGAAGAAGAATCGTGGATACAACACTACAAAGATTGTGGTATAACGGAGAGTATGGAGAGAGTCAGGAAGATCAAGATATAGATATCGACATTGAAGGAATTGACCTAATAGATATAGAAGAACTTAATACTGTTCTGAAATCTTTCAAAAATAGAAAAGCACCAGGGTTAGACAACATAAATGAGAAGCTTAGTTCCAAAAGGTACCAAATCCAAAAAGTAATATTTTACAGGAGAGAGGAAAAACGCTCAGAGTGTAAAATTTCATCTGAAAATTCATTTGAGCACTTTTATTATGTTCACATGGAATAAATATGTTGTACAAATTATTTCTGTTGAAGCTATTACGGTTTAGGAAATATTCAAAGAAAATGATGGATTTGGTACTTTTTGGCACTGAAACTCTAAATATCTTCACCTGAAAGACATAAATTTCACTGCAGTCATCAGAATTTTTGATAAAACTGACTGTATTTAGTTATAAAATAGTAAGATTTAAGGTATTTACAGTGAAGGTATAGATTATTTAAATAACATTACATAAAATTGAACAAAACAATGAAAATAATGCTAAGTACAAGTACTGAACTAAAGGAGCTAATACCCTCTTCCTTGCTTTATTTACTTCTTCAGGAGTATCACAGTACTCATCTGAGATATCTGATTCCATACTTTTGAAAAACAAATAGCACACAGTAACAAAACCAACTTCGTAAGAAAATTGTCACTTCACGTCATGTAAACATAGCGCGGCCATTTTGCTGCTGTTCACGTGACCCAGCAATGGCCTCTCATTGGCTGCATGGATACGGTACGTATTGGCACATTCAGGCCACAGGATTTGGTACTTATTGGCATCAAACGAGATTTTTAATGCCCTATTTGATATGGATTTAGGTCGTTTTGGCTATTTCTTTTTCTTTCATACGATGGAGCTACCTACCAACGTATGTTTTCCATCATAATCTCAATTTCAATTTTTTTTTTTTTTTTTTTTTGAGTTGATACCTTTTGGAAATAAGCTTCACAAATATGGAGTTGTTCAAATATGGTGGGATCATTCTTAAATTTAGAATGTTACATTTAATTAATCTTTGTTGGAAAAGAAGAAATATACCCGAAGAATGGAGAAAAGCTGAAATATCACTTTTCAAGAAAGGAAATTGAAGTTTTTGCAGTAACTATCGAGGAATAAGTTTATTAAATGTTGGCTATAAAATACATGCTAAAATAATAAATAATAGACTTAAAATCATTGCACACAATCTCTTATTGGAAGAACAATGTGGATTTAGGAAAGGCAGATCCTGTACAGATAATATATTTAGCCTCAAACAGATACTGGAGAACAGAAGAGAATTTAACTTGAATACTTATGTCGCTTTTGTCGACTGTGAAAAGGCTTTTGATAGGGTAGATAGAGAACAGTTATGGAATATAATGGTAAAAAAATGGATACCCTAAACATCTTATTCAAGTTATCCAAAGTCTGTACAAAAGGACGAGAATTGTGTTAGATTTAGGATACAAACTAACGGAAGAAATATTCATTAATCAAGGTGTACGTCAGGGGTGCAGCCTCTCTCCAACACTATTCAATATATATATATATAGATGAAGTAATCAGAAATTGGAAACGAATTGTGCACTCTGGAATAAAATTGAACACAAACACATACATAAATACTATGCTCTTTGCAGATGATCAATTTATCCTGCAGGATGATGAAGATAAACTCCAGAAATCAATACATCAGTTGAACACCATTTGTAAAAGTTATAATCTTCGGCTATCCCGAACAAAAACCAAAGTTATGGCGTGGCAAGGGAAATATCATATCAGAGCGAAGATAGTAATCGACAATCAACCAGTAGAACAAGTCACAAATTTTAAATACCTTGGTTGTGAAATATGTTTTAATGATGATGACGAGGTGAAGAAGAAGCTTCATCGATTTCAATATATGTGTGGGACAATTCGCCGAACACTGAAAGGAAAAGTAAGAGAAGATACTCAACTTAAATTCTATAAGACTATGGCTGTACCAACTTTGCTATATGGAAGTGAGACATGGGTAGATAAAATAAGCTATAGGAATAAAATACAATCATCTGAAATGAGATTCCTAAGATCAGCGAAAGGATACTCCCTAAAAAATAAAATACGAAATGAAGAGATAAGACAAAAATTAAATATCAATCAATCAATACTGATCTGCATTTAGGGCAGTCGCCCAGGTGGCAGATTCCCTATCTGCTGCTTTCCTAGCCTTTTCTTAAATGATTTCAAAGAAATTGGAAATTTATTGAACATCTCCCTTGGTAAGTTATTCCAATCCCTAACTCCCCTTCCTATAAATGAATATTTGCCCCAGTTTGTCCTCTTGAATTCCAACTTTATCTTCATATTGTGATCTTTCCTACTTTTATAAAAGCCATTCAAACTTATTCGTCCACTAATAACATTCCACGCCATCTCTCCGCTGACAGGTCGGAACATACCACTTAGTCTAGCAGCTCTTCTTCTTTCTCTCAATTCTTCCCAACCCAAACATTGCAACATTTTTGTAACGCTACTCTTTTGTCGGAAATCACTCAGAACAAATCGAGCTGCTTTTTCTTTGGATTTTTTCCAGTTCTTGAATCAGGTAATCCTGGTGAGGGTCCCATACACTGGAACCATACTCTAGTTGGGGTCTTACCAGAGACTTATATGCACTCTCCTTTACATCCTTACTACAACCCCTAAACACCCTCATAACCATGTGCAGAGATCGGTACCCTTTATTTACAATCCCATTTATGTGATTACCCCAATGAAGATCTTTCCTTATATTAACACCTAGATACTTACAATGATCCCCAAAAGGAACTTTCACCCCATCAACGCAGTAATGTCCGACTCGTTGCCTGAACGGTCAGCGTACTGGCCTTCGGTTTAGAGGGTCCCGGGTTCGATTCCCGGCCGGGTCGGGGATTTTAACCTTAATTGGTTAATTCCAAAGGCACGAGGGCTGGGTGTATGTGTTGTCTTCATCATCATTTCATCCTCATCATGACGCGCAGGTCACCTATGGGTGTCAAATAGAAAGACCTGCACCAGGCGAGCCGAACCCGTCCTGGGATATCCCGGCACTAAAAGCCATACGACATTTCATTTTTCAATGCAGTAATTAAAACTGAGAGGACTTTTCCTATTTGTGAAACTCACAACCTGACTTTTAACCCCGTTTATCGACATACCATTGCCTGCTGTCCATCTCACAACATTTTCGAGGTCACGTTACAGTTGCTCACAATCTTGTAACTTATTTATCACTCTATAGAGAATAACATCATCCGTAAAAAGCCTTACCTCCGATTCCACTCCTTTACTCATATCATTTATATATATAAGAAAACATAAAGGTCCGATAACACTGACCTGAGGAACTCCACTCTCAACTATTACAGGGTCAGATAAAGCTTCACCTACTCTAACTCTCTGAGATCTATTTTCTAGAAATATAGCAACCCATTCAGTCACTCTTTTGTCTAGTCCAATTGCACTCAATTTTGCCAGTAGTCTCCCATGATCCACCCTATCAAATGCTTTAGACAGGTCAATCGCGATACAGTCCATGTGACCTCCAGAATCCAAGATATCTGCTATATCTTGCTGGAATCCTACAAGTTGAGCTTCAGTGGAATAACCTTTCCTAAAACCGAATTGCCTTCTATCGAACCAGTTATTAATTTCACAAACATGTCTAATATAATCAGAAAGAATGCCTTCCCAAAGCTTACATACAATGCATGTCAAACTTACTGGCCTGTAATTTTCAGCTTTATGTCTATCACCCTTTCCTTTATACACAGGGGCTACTATAGCAACTCTCCATTCATCTGGTATAGCTCCTCCGACCAAACAATAATCAAATAAGTACTTCAGATATGGTACTATATCCTAACCCATTGTCTTTAGTATATCCCCAGAAATCTGATCAATTCCAGCCGCTTTTCTAGTTTTCAACTTTTGTATCTTATTGTAAATGTCATTTTATTACTTCTTTGGCCTTAGTCTCCTCCTCTATCTGGACATTATCCTTGTAACCAACAATCTTTACATACTGCTGACTGAATACTTCTGCCTTTTGAAGATCCTCACATACACACTCCCCTTGTTCATTAATTATTCCTGGAATGTCCTTCTTGGAACCTGTTTCTGCCTTAAAATACCTATACATACCCTTCCATTTTTCACTAAAATTTTTATGACTGCCAATTATGCTTGCCATCATGTTATCCTTAGCTGCCTTCTTTGCTTGATTCAATTTTCTAGTAAGCTCCTTCAATTTCTTCTTACTTCCACAGCCATTTCAAACTCTATTTCTTTCCAGTCTGCACCTCCTTCTTAGTCTCTTTATTTCTCTGTTATAATAAGGTGGATCTTTACCATTCCTTACCACCCTTAAAGGTACAAACCTGTTTTCGCATTCCTTAACAATTTCTTTAAACCCATCCCAGAGTCTGTTTACATTTTTATTTACCGTTTTCCACCGATCATAGTTACTTTTTAGAAACTGCCTCATGCCTGCTTTATCAGCCATATGGTACTGCCTAACAGTCCTACTTTTAAGACCTTCCTTTCTATCACATTTATTTTTAACTACCACAAAAACAGCTTCATGATCACTAATACCATCTATTACTTCAGTTTCCCTATAGAGCTCATCTGGTTTTATCAGCACGACATCCAGGATATTTTTCCGTCTGGTTGGTTCCATCACTTTCTGAATCAGCTGTCCTTCCCATATTAACTTATTTGCCATTTGTTGGTCATGCTTCCTGTCGTTCGCATTTCCTTCCCAATTTACAACTGGCAAATTCAGATCTCCCGCTACAATCACATTGCTTTCCACGTCGTTTCCCACATAGCTGACTATCCTATCAAATAATTCCGAATCCGCGTCAGTGCTACCCTTTCCCGATCTGTACACTCCAAATATATCAAGTTGCCTATTATCTTTAGAAATGAGCCTTACACCTAGAATTTCATGTGTCTCATCTTTAACTTTTTCGTAGCTTACAAATTCTTCTTTCACCAGAATGAACACTCCCCCTCCCACCCTTCCTATCCTATCTCTACGATACACACTCCAGTGCGGTGAGAAAATTTCTGCATCCATTATATCATTTCTCAGCCATGATTCAACTCCTATTACAATATCTGGTAAATATATATCTATTAAATTACTTAATTCTATTCCTTTCTTTACAATACTTCTACAGTTCAACACTAACAATTTTATGTCATCCCTACTTGATTTCCAATTCCCTGTTCCCTTATCACTGCTCCCTAGGCCATCCCGTTTCCCTGAATGTACCTCCCTACTACCCTTCCAAACAAATTTCCTAACTTATACGTACCACTGCGGTTTAAATGAAGGCCATCTCAATGAATGAAAGAATATTCCAAAACAGGATAAATTGGAAAAACCACGTTCTGAGGATGGATAACGACAAAATCCCAAAACTTGCCCTGGAATACCATCCTACAGGAAGAAGAGATACTGGTCATCCTATGAAGAGATGGAATGAAAATCTGAGGTCGGAACAGGCTGTTAGCCTAATCCATGAAGAGGAAATAAGTAAGTCACAATGCCATATTTTCTAATAAAATAAGAGAAAATACAGGAGACAAAGGAATAAGGCATTGCCTGGTAGAACAGATATATATACATAATTTACATTAGATGTTAAAATAACACATTAAAATACGTAACACAAACTAAAATAGCCAATGGGATAAAAGCACAACTGACACAAATACACTAGGACAAAGGACATCATTAAACACGAGAAAACAGACCTCTATCCCTCATAAAGCGGATGACTAAGTCTGCTGACTGCTCGTCAACTCGCAAGATAAGCGAGATTGTACTCGGGAGGTTAAGACTACGGCGAAGATCGACCAGGTCCATACACTCCTTAAGGATGTGTACCACAGTAAGATTATCGCCGCAAGTACACACCGCAGGGGGTTCTCCTTTCAATAGATGGGAGTGAGTCAGGATACCGTGGCCGATCCCAACACGACATAATACCACTGCTTCCCTCCGCAAAGCCCGAAGGGAAGTCCTCCATACCTTCGTTGTTCTTTTTATTGCTCTCAGCTTATTTGGAAGTGGAATGGCCTGCCACTCCATCTCCCAATGGGACATAACCAGATGTCTCAGGTGAGTGCGAATATCACTTGCTGGAACCTTGAAAGGCAACGGGGGCAGTGTAACTGCCTCCTTGGCAGCCTTATCTGCTACTTCATTTCCCTCTACACCCATGTGGCTTGGGAGCCATATAAACGCGATTCTGGTGCCGGCATCCAAACACCCGGCCAGCAGGTCCTGGACCTGCTGCACCAGAGGGTGCTGAGGGAAACAAGTATCAATAGACTGGAGCGAACTCAAGGAGTCAGTACACAGAAGAAAGTGTCGGCGCTCATTGTACAGTGCATACCGCAGAGCTTCGCGGATAGCATACAGCTCGGCTGTGTACACACTACAGGTTTCCGGGAGAGCAAAAAGAAACCTATCATTGTCGACAACGAACGCACAGCCCACCTTCGTTTCTGTCCTTGAACAATCCGTGTAGATGACGACCGAACCTGGATAGCGGCCAATAACAGACAGGAAGAGCCTCTGATAAATCGAAGGGTGCATGTTTTCCTTCAGGCCAGTGTGCAGATCCAGGATTATTTCACGTCGTCGTACTATTCACGGAGGTACCCCACTTAGTTGTCTGACAAGGCAAGGAACCAAAGGTATGCAAAACAATCTGTAACTGCTATCCAAGCATATTCCAACTGGCCGCGTTGCTCAAGGACAAGCAGCGTACAGCAAACGGTTGCCATTGTTGAACACGCAATGATATCTTGGATGAAGTGGCATCTGTCGCAAATTTGCAGCACATGAAAGTAGGAGCTGCTGGCGCCTCAGGTGTAAAGGCGACACACCAGACTCGCAAGCAGGCTGGCAATGGGGCCTGTACGAAAACCTCCCGTCGCCAACCTAACCCCGCTGTGGTGGATGCTTTTCAGCTTCGCAAGGACGCTTGGTCTTGCTGAACCATATGCTGCACTGCCGTAGTCTAGCCGGGAAAAAATATGTGCCCTATAGAATCGTGGGAGCACCGTGCGGTCAGCACCCCAATTAATGCTGCTAAGAAACTTCATGATATTGAGCTTCTTAGTGCATTGGACTTTTAACTGCTGCATGTGTGGCTCCCACGATAATTTGCTATCGAAAAGGAGCCCAAGAAATCGGTAAGTGTCAACAAATGGAAGAACGACATTTCCTAAATAAAGCTCAGGTTGTGGATGAAGAGTACGGAGTTGACAAAAGTGGACAACAGAGGACTTTGTGGTGGAAAATCGAAAGCCATGTTCTACGGCCCACTGTTCCACTCTCCTAATAGCTTGCTGTAATTGGCGCTCTGCGACTGCCATATTACGCGAGCTATAGCGCAGAGCAAAATCATCCACATAGAGCGATGGTATTACTGCTGAACCGGCAGCAGCAACAATACAATTTATGGCAATCGCGAACCGAGTGACACTAAGGACCGATCCTGTGGAACCCCATTTTCCTGAACGTGGTATTGCAATTATGTCCTCCCTACTCGGAAACTGAATAAATGGAGGGACAAACAATTCACAATAAAAACCGGCAAGCAACCTCGGAATCTCCACTGATGCAGGACTGAAGGGATACCATATCGCCATGTGGTGTCATAAGCCTTTTCTAAGTCAAAGAAAACAGCTACCAAATGTTTGCGGAGGAATGCATCCTGCATAGAGCTCTCCAGGCGTACCAAGTGGTCAGTGGTCGAGCGAGTCGCTCGAAAACCACATTGGTACTCGGACAAGAGTCCTTGTTTCTCCAGACACCAGACAAGTCGGCGATTTACCATCCTCTCAAATAGCTTACACTGGCAGTTTGTAAGACAAATCGGTCTGTAACTTCCTGCATACTTAGGGTCTTGGTCAGGCTTGAGGACAGGAATTACTATGCCCTCTCGCCACTGAGACAGAAAATCACCCTCTATCCAGATTCGGTTGAACACACGAAGGAGATACAGTAGATTATCATCACTAAGGTGTTTCAACATCTGGTTATGGATGTTGTCTGGTCCAGAAGACGTGTACTTGCAAAGCGCTAAGGCGCTGCGGAGTTCCCACTCCGTAAAGGGTACGTTGTAGTCTTCTGAAGCTTCAGTGGCAAAATTAATGTGATGACATTCTGCCTCCTACTTCAGAATGAGGAAATCACGATGGTAATTCCCGGAGCCAGATACATCCACGAAATAACTAGCTAGATGGTTAGCAATCGAGAGTGGGTCAGTGACGACACTGCCTGCAATGGAAATTTCCGGTACAGAAGATGATCCTTGGAGAGCAGAAATACGTCGAAGCTTAGTCCACACTTGAGATGGAGTATGTGACGTCATAGACGACACAAATCTCTCGCACAAAGCGTTCTTACTTTGGCGAATAAGAACTCGCGCCTTAGCGCAGAGTTTCTTCAATGTTAGCAAGTTGGCCACAGTAGGCTGTCTACGGTAACGTTTATGAGCGCAACAGCGTTCTTTGATAGCTGCTGCTATTTCTTCGTTCCACCAAGGAACAAGTTGTCGGCGAGGAGTCCCCGAGAAGTACGGAATGGACTCCTCAGCAGCAGCAAGAATAACTTGAGTGATGTAAGTTATTTCCTCACAGATATAGGCATTAAAGGGAGCTAGTGATGTGTACTTTGGCCAATCAACATGTTTAAGTTTTGCTTCAACAAAGTAAGGATGAGGGGAAAATGGTCACTGTCACAGAGATCATCGTGTGTATTCCACCGAAACAGTGGAACCAACGTTCGGCTGCATAGACTAACATACATGCGAGAATATGTACCGTAACGTACACTGAAGTGAGTTGGTTATCCTGTGTTCAAAATACATAAATCCAGCTCTGTTACTAATCTTTCCAGCCCTCGTCCCCGGGAGCAAGGCGTCTCAGAGCCTCATATGGGGTGATGGGCATTAAAATCGCCCAATAAGAGGGAGGTGGGAGCTGATCTATAAGCTCACTGACCATTTATGTTAAGAGGCTGGCCTGGTGGAAAACTGTTGCTATGACAGGCAACGGTACCCGCACCGCAATTGCTTCCAGTGGGGTCCTTAGAGGGACCTCTTCGCTATAAGTATCAGAACGGACAAAAATACCCACGTCACCAGACGCCCGGTGGGCATAATATCGTTCTGTCGAGTATAGTCTGAAATTTCTCAAGGCCGTATGATGACCTGGTCTGAAGTTTGTCTCCTGAATACAAACTATATCGCTGCGTACTCACTGCTTGTTGTTTTAAGGGGCCTAACATCGAAGGTCATCGGCCCTGCGTACTCACTAATCAACTCGCAGAGCTCAGCAAGATGCCTGTCATAACCGTTACAATTCCGCTGTAACAGTGCCATAGTGTGGGTGTGGACTTCTGAGGTTTAGGTTAGAAGCAGCGTAATGCTACCTAACCTACAATCACATCCCCATCCAAAGATGGAGATAAATGCCTTGAATTTCTTTGACATAGTCCGGGGGCAAGGGGAGCGCACAGGTTATCCAGGAGGAAGACCCGCTGGCAGAATCAGGCCCTCCAGGTGGAGGGCGTAAGGCCCCATTTGTAGGAGATGTGGAAGAACGCCTGGTAAGGGCGCTCTTCTTCCCTGCCGTCGATTCTTGTTTAGACGGGCTGAGAGTTGATTCTACAGCCCTGGTTGACGATGTCGCCTCCCGCGGCTTTCGCCGACGTCGTGGAGGGAGGAGATGTTGTCTTCTTCCCCTTCTGTGCCGGCATAGGTTTCTTAGCCGGCACAGGCTTATTGGTGGTCGAAGGTCGGGATGGACTCGCCTTCAAGCTCGTTCTCTTTGTAGCAATCTACTTGGAAGGTGTTTCAATAGAAAATGACGAACCTGGGAGAGACTAGTGTCTTGGCCAGTGCATTCAGAGAATTAAACTTACGGCGCGCTTCCTGGTAGGAAAGACCATCCAGGGTCTTGACCTCCTGGATCTTCTTCTCACTCAGATAGGTCGGACAGTTCCGATCTCGAGAGAATGAAGACCAGACCAGTTAGTGCACTTGTACAGAGGTGTGCACTCCTCCGCGCCGTGAGCTACTTTCCCACATGTTCCAAAAACAGATTGATTCGAACAATGAGATACCAAGTGTCCGAATCTCTGGGATTGACAGCATCGCATAGGAGGCAGGATGTACAGCCTCACATCGCAAGGATAGGTTGTTATCTTGACTTTCTCTGGCAACACTGACAATGTGAAGGAGACTATGAATGCACCTGTGGCAACGTCTTCACTGTTGACTTTGCATGTGATACGCCAGACGTGGGTCACGCCACGGTGCTTCATGTCTTCCATCAATTCATCGTCAGTGTTTAGAATAAGATCACGGTGGAAAATAACCCCATAAACCAAAATCAAGGTTTTGTGCTCTTCCACTTTGAGGGGGATGTCGCCAAAGTGGTCACACTTAAGCAACTGATCGGCTCGTCTTCAGAAGCAAACCACCATTGCGCATTTTCTTTAGATACTCAAGTTCACTGTATACACCTTCGATGTGTCGACTAAAAAAGAATCAATTTAAGCAGCTTGAAATCTTGCCCATCGGTTCTGGTAGCAACCAGGAACCTAGGGAAGCTGGCACCCAGACCAATACGCTGCGCTTGTTCCCCCCTTAGGGAATCAAATGTTAAAGGCTTGGGTAGCGAACTACCCGAGGTGGCAGGCGGAAGTGGTTTCGACACCATGTCCGAAATCATCCTTCCCGAATGCCACCCATTCCAATCAGGGGTCTCTGTAGCCGAAAAAAGCAGCCAAGGCAACACCCACCTGGTCATAGCCGGTACTGCCCGGGGTCCGATGTTGGACGATGCCTAACTGAGGCAATGAGCAAGAGGACTCCCTTACTCCAGTCACCCGCAATAGCATGTACAGAGCACTAAATATTTGTAAAAAAATTAAATAAACAAAAAATAATAATAATAATAACAACATGTCCTTCTGGCATTCGGCTGTGTGGGGACAGGCAGAGGATACCATGGGTGTATTCTACATGTGCATCCCCCACCCGCAGGGGGTAGTGTGTGTGGTCCGCGAGAGGTATTTTATTTCCCTCAAATCCGCCGGCAAGCCAAGTGGGAGTATCACCTAACCCCCTGCTACGCCAGCGTAGCAGGTTCGTGGTACACAAGTACGCAGGTATGGCGTATTGTTGTTATTATCATCATCATCATCATATAATAATAATAATGGACACGGGATAAGGGAAATGTAAATTTCTGGAATTTTTTCTCTCCCCACGGGAGACTAGTTTCTAACTAAACAGTACAGAAAAAAATAGAACCAGTAATCAGCAATACCAGAAAAAACTAATCTCATTCTTTGGTCACCTAATTAGAACATTCAAAAATAGAATCAGCAGGATAATAACAGAAAAATTATAGAACAGTAATATTAAGTAGGTTACAGAAATCAAAGAAGATATGAAGGAACTAGCCTACAAATGACAGTAGAAGATTACAAAAAAACAAGACCCACAGAACTAAAAAATAGACGCCAGACTACAGACCAAGATCAATAAACCACGGAAAGAGTGATTTCAGACGAGGAGAAAAAAAAAAAAAAATCCGAGAGAATGAAGAAGTACTGGGCTGAGAGAAAATCAAAAAATCAATTGTATAATTGACTAAAGTGGTCCAATGAAGGCCATGAAATAGAAAAATAAATAAATAAATTATTATCATATTAAGAAGAAAGTGTTATACATAGGCCTACGTGAAAATGTGAACAGTGAAACTGAAAAGGAAGAAAAGTTTCTCAACAGAGTTTAAGTTAATTAGCGTGCAGACCATTCCTACAGAGAGATCTAAACTAGTCACAAAGAAACATGAAAGAGAGAAAAAATTCCAGAAATTTACATTTCCCTTATCTTCAAAGCATACATAAAATATGCAACATAAAAAGGTGAAACTAAAGTAGAAATGACAAAAGGGTCGAACAAACGTCGCCGAGAAAAGAGGGTGTGGTAGAGACAGGCTACATTAAATAGTTCTGTAGATCCATATAGGCGCCCAGATGGGTGGTCTACAGTAGATTTCATTGGATTTCATAGGCCTACATTTACTAAAACTAGAAGTAACTTCAACGAAATATTACCTAACGGAAGTAACCTATGCATATTTAATTCATAGTGAAAAATAATTTCCCTGAGAATAAAAGAGATGCAATTCCAATTCACTAATCGATGTAGCCTACGCCTTGCTGTTATACCATAGAGAATTTTTTAAATAAAAATTGGACTGCTAATTACGGTATTTTATCTCAGAAATATTTTACTTCAACAGACTTTAAATATGAAAAATACCGTACGTAAACAATGGTGACTCATGGTAACTAAGCATCCTACTTTTCACACATGGTATTTTTGCCGTTAGTTTTGAACAAAATACAAATACAACTAAAATTAAGATACATCAATACTCCTTTCTTACCCGCACTAAACCATATATATCTAAGATAAAGAAATTAGACAATCGTCATGAATTGCATAACGTATCAGACACTGAAAACACGGCGAACACTTCCACCAAACTCACAAAATAATTCAAGTTAACTCGAAATACCTTTCTATTTTGCTAAGAACATTGGAATTTCCTATTTGAATGTCACAAGACGCCATTATCATGCCTAGATTCCATTGACAGCGAAGGCTTCGGATGTACAAGTAACTCGCATACGCTGCCGCCACCACCTCTTATTCTAATGACATTCGTCATCATTTCTGTCATTCTCAAGCCGTTAGTACAGCAGGTAGTACACGCAGAGTACAGAGTAATACGGTATCATAGCATAGTTCGAGCTGCTACCATGTATCGATATAATAGAAAGAATGTGTGAATTATCGATTTTTAAGAAAACATTAGATTAATGATCGAGAGTCATTAGAGCTTTGTACTGAAGATCTGAAGCAAGCTTTGCTTTTCCGATAGGGCAGTTCTGCTCTTGGTTCTTCTCAATTCTTCCCGTCTAATGTTGATATCGCTGTTTTGTGTGTTAATGGGTAAAACTATAAGGGATATTGACTTCAAACACCAGTTTACGGTACTGCGTTTTTCAAGTTTGGACTGTGGTCGTGAAAGGAAGGCCGTGTTGTGAACGAACTGGAGTATTCCAATAAATGTGTTAAAAATGGGCAGCAGGCGTGCTGAAGAAATAAGTGAACTCCGACGAGACGTTATGCTTTTAGAGGTATTGTACAATTTATTGAGAGGTCACTTGTCAATTTCGAACGTCTTTGAAATAATGTAAGAAAAGACCAAGTATTAATAAACAACTGATAGGGAATCTGCCACCTGGTCCTAAATGCAAGTGATTAATTAATTGAAACTTCATTCGGTTGTTTGATAGTCCTTTGAATTAAGGACTTTTATTCTGAGTTCTTGTGCGTTTTTATGTTGTGGACGTAAAGGAATGAGTGATGTGGGCAGATTCCTGCTCATTTAGGTACTTGTACCAAGTAAAGGAGCAGATAAGGCTGAAGTAGAGGTAATATTTATGCTTCGTATCTGTTGAAGCTGTTGCTATCAGAATCTATTAAAGATCCGAATTATCACTAACAAAATTTCCGAAACGTAACATTGGCGTAACCCTTCAGTAACAAGAAAAATAACTTCTGTACCAAAACCCAATGACAGTGCACCGTAACGTAGTGTAACTTTCACAGGTATTATACCGAACTGCAAAAATTAAATTATGTGTAATGGGGTAACACCGATCATATGCTTATTTTGCATTCTAAATTGGGGTTTTACAGATTAATACTGATGGCTCCAGATGTGATGCAGCGGCAACATTTACGTAAGGAATTTAAGAACATAATGATAGTCTGATGCAGAAAAGATCATTTATAACCATAATAATAAATCAAATTCTTATTGAACAAATATGTCCATACTGGGAGAAGTAGGTCTTGTGTTGTCTTCCATGGGCATAACTTTACATCCTGCAGCCCAACGTTTATAACATTATAGGGAAGTAAAAATAATGCAGATCTTACTTGGAATTTGTTTTAGAGGGAAGATGTGTTCATTGTGATGTCTAGGAACCCAGAAGTGCATTTAGTTTCATAACCTAATAAAGAGCAGCAGCCGCCAACGTCCATGGCTAAAGTAGCTTCTTGCATTCTCATTGGTCAACATGAACGGAATGTGACGTCATTGCCATCAGTGCTGATAAATACATTGCGATTCCAACCCCAGCTGAATAAAAGCACAAACGAAAAACGCCATGTAAAATAACAATGTGGCTTGTAACCGTCCAGACCAATGGTCTTGTCCAGATCCTATCGTAACCATCAGCACGGCAAGAACCAATCCAGACCAATCGTGTTTCCACACGAAACTAGGGGCCCAGGGCCGCTTCGCGGCTTCTAACCGTCCAGACCAGTGGTCTTGTCCACAGCAAGAATCCTAACAGTCTAGACCAGGAGTTTACAAAAGGCAGCCTGCGGGCCACATGTGGCTCTTGATTTATCAGTTTCATTTTCCGTATTGACCGTTATCGTAAGTTATAGACGAGAAAGGTTCCACCTTATCAATACAAATTTATTTATACAAATATCTACAGTACCGGTTTTGACTCTTTACATGTAGTCATCCTCAGCTGTACACCGTTACCTTCACATAATTCAAATTAGTTGATTTGCCTTGTCCATAATATTAGTCATAATGATAGAATATATCTTAATTCTAGTTGAGCATGCTTTAGGGTGAATTCAACTATGTACAATCTAAAATGTGTGTGTGAATTTTTTAGGCCTAAAATCATGTAAATGGGCTGTTATTAAAAGTACAATTACATAAACACTTAAAAAAAAAAATGTGATTCATGTATAATGTTGTCTTAAAATATACAGATCAAGTAAAATCCGTTATAATAGATGAATAGGAACATTTTTGTTGGAAAGAGTTTTTGTCTTGCGTACGTTGATTTTCTTCAATATGTGAATATCGTATAAACGGACTGTTATTCAAAGTACAGTTGCATAAACACTCTTAAAAATATATATAGTACATCTAGAACGTCATCTTAAAATGTGCAAATTCATGTAAGATCCGTTACAATAAATAGGAAACAGTTTTTAGCGTAAGTTTCCGGTCTTGCATTCGTTGATTTTCTTCAATATGATATGGAGATTATCTGTGCTTTTTTGTAAGTGGTGCTCTTCTTTCTGCTGTATATTATGCTTATTCATTAGCTTTTGGTTGACTTATCAATCATTAAAAACAAGTCTGATATATTGTCTGAGGTAGATGTGTGCAGCTGCGGTTGAATATGGTTGGAATATTGAATGTAATTTCTATTCTGTGAGTGTCAAATGCAGGAAGGTGGGTCTTCTCTGGTCTACAAATGCCGATGTGTGTGATTGCTATTGTGGTTGTGATGCGTTAGCTTTGGCTGCCTGGCGTGCACTGTGTCGTGTTCTTCTGGTGTTTGTTTCACACACACATTTTAGATTGTACATAATTGAATTCACCCTAAAGCATGCTCAACTAGAATTAAGATATATCCTATCATTATGACTAATATTATGGACAAGGCAAATCAACTAATTTGAATTATGTGAAGGTAACGGTGTACAGCTGAGGATGACTACATGTAAAGAGTCGAAACCGGTACTGTAGATATTTGTATAAATAAATTTGTATTGATAAGGTGGAAACTTTCTCGTCTATAACTTACGGCCACATGTGGCCCGCGAATCCATATTGTGCGGTCCGCGAGAGTTTTAGGAAAATTATATACATTTTTAAGAAATTTGAAGAAAATGTACCAAAAAATATTTCATAGTCCGTTCAAAAAATTATTCCAAGTCGGAACTAATTCATTATTTAATATTATTTCCTGTTTTTAAATATTCACTTGATCTGAATAGATTCTTTTTTTTTTTAAATGTAAAACCCTCATTCTTGCGAGACCTTTATTTTCGTATGGATATAATTTTCACTTGTATGTATATCTTGCCTCAATTAATTTAAAATCAATATTAAAACATTTGAGAATATTTTTCAATAACTTACGTTTGAATATGGTCATACATATCTTAATGACACAAATACGCTTGAATTGTCATGCAGACATACACGATGTGCAACATTCAACTGTTTCATAATTTCCAAACTGTCTAAAAATGTTTTCATTGAAATGCACTGCCTACTTGATACAAAATATCTTGACTTTCATGTGAAACCGGTTCAAACTCCTCAGAAACGGAACTTTAATCACTAACGTTGATGAAATGTATAAAAGACACTCATAACAGCAAGTGGCTGGTCTGAAAATGATACAGAAAAAATTGGCAAACGAAGTTGATAAAGAATTAAGTCAGCCGTTCTACGTGCTGGTTCGCACAGGGCAGGATGCAGCAAGAGCGGACGTGGGCCCCTGCACTGACCTCCATCCCCTTCACTGACACAGCAATAGACTCGTCCGGCAAGGCTTGCTGGCTATTCCTCCCGTCTCCACACACTCAGTCGTGCTTGCTTGACATGTAGTGGAGTTTCACAAGTTACCGTACTGTCCATTTTGGAGGCTTTGTTTAGTATTGAGTGTAAAGTGTTCGCGTCTTTTACGTGAATAGTAAATGAGCGGTAGCTCAGTGAATCGCAAAATTGAAAATATAAACAGAATTTACAAGGAAAGCTGGGAGAGTGACTATTTAATTACTAGCAACTGTGGGAAGCTTCAGTGTTTGGTTTGCATACAAATAGTGTCTGTGCCAAAGAAGTACAATGTTAAACGACATTACTCAACAATGCACGAGAAGAAGTATGCATCATATAAGGAAGAAGCTCGACACGCACGGGTTGCAGACTTCAAAAATAAATTAAAATAGCAAACCGGTATGTTTGGTAAAGTCTTACAAAATCAGTTGTCTTCTCTGTACGCCTCCTACGCAGTGTCGCTTGAACTTGCAAAGGCAAAAAAAAAAAAAAATCTTCACTGAAGGCAGTCTTGTTGAAAAGTGCACTATGGAAATGGCAAAGGCTTTTGGAGATGCTAAAATGGCTGAGAAATTTGAATCAGTGCCACTTTCCAACCAAAGAGTACAGAGAAGGGCCACTGAAATGAGAGAACAAGTAGAAAAAGCACTCATTAAATTGGTTAAGGAAAGCACATATTTCTCGCGATGCCTTGATGAAAACACTGATCAGTCAGATGTCAGATCTTCGAAGATTTCAGTAGTAAAGAGGAGCTATTTCATGTCTGTTCTTTTCAGGGAACAACGAAAGGGAGGGACATTTATGATGCTGTTAAAAGAACTGTCGACAGAGTTGGAGGCTTCAATAAATGTTCAGCCATTGTGACAGACGGAGCGCCAGCAATGACGGGTGAAGACAGGACTGACGGGATTGCTAAAAGAAAATGGCGTAACATGTCCATGTCTCATTCATCAGGGAGTATTGTGTGGGAAATCAATTAAGAAAACGGAACGTTTTGAACATGTGGTTACAATTATTAATATGTTAAGAGATGGAAATCGAGTTCTTTTGCATAGAAGATTCAAACAGTTTATGCTGGAAATTGATGCAGAATATGGAGACTTGCTGCTGTACAACCATGTAAGGTGGCTGAGTGCAGGGAAGTGCCTTCAACATCTTTTTTGCAATTCACAAGGAAATCCCAGAATTTCATAATAAGTTTGTCTCGTCAGATACCTCAGAACTATAAGAGAAAATTCAAAGCCCAGAGTTTTTAAAGCAGTTAGCTTTCCTAACAGACGTGACAGATCACCTTAACACCTTCAACCTCAATCTTCAAGGAAGAAACCATGAGGTGTCAGATCTAGTGGGAACTGTTAATGGATTTCAAAACAAATTGAACATTTTTAAACGTCCTTTAGAAAATGATGAATCAAATAATTTCCCCTGCTGTCTACAATTAGTGGCAGGAAAGGACCAAGAAACCATACGGTAAATTTTTCAGTTTTCAGTTCACACATTCAAGAGATCATTGAAGAATTCAACACACGATTCAAGGAAACTGAAATTCTGAAAAGCAGTATACAACTTTCCGTGAATCCTCTTGGTGCTGCAATCGAGGAACTACAACTTGAGCTGTGCAATCTACAAGCCGATACGTTCCTACAGACAAGACAAGACAAGAAAAGGGATCACATTTTTTAAAACTTCTACCCAGCGAAAAATACCCAAATTTAAGACAATTTGGACTAAAAATTACTTCAATGTTTGGGAGCACGTACATATGTGAAAGTGTTTTCTCATCAATGAAATTCATTAAAAATCAATGCAGAAGTTGACTTTCAGATTCTTCCTTGCTGCATCTTTTGAGATTAGCAACAACAGAACTGGAGGTAGACATTCATTTATTGGTAGATGCAGCTGATTGACCACACTACTCCCACTAAATTGTCCTTCTTTAACACTAGAACCGCCGGAATATATTATATACCTGAAACCGCCGATGCGGTCATTTTGACCGCCATTGAAATTATTATATCTTCGTTCTCGATACGCACGGTTACCCATTGTTATCCTTTTGCCTCTGTTTCTGTACATTGATTTATGAGTTTCAATATTTATTTGTCAACAAAAAGACGCCACGCACTCGTTACACTGTCGTCAGTTTCATACCACTATGAATATGGAGCAAGTCCTGGATTTTCTTTCAATGGGTAATGCAAGCAATCCAACCAGGTGTCATCTTCCCAGTCTGCTACAGTCCACTCCCTGATGCCATCAGGACCTGAGGACGCATTATCTGACCATGGTAGGCTTTTACCTTGGTTGTCATGTCCCCTATGATACCATGCTTTACGGGTTACTATGTCTACGGCTGTACGAGAAGAATTGAAAACTCGTCAGTACTCAGCCTATGTGAAGAATCATAATTTGAATACGGTATAAATCAAGGAACTTCACCAAATTTGTTACGCTGATAGTTATAACAGTACTATTATCAACTTACCTTTCAGCCTGAACAATTCGGTTTTGAGAGTGATCTGAATCGCTGCTTTCCGAGTTATCACTTGACTGGTAATAATATTTGTATGCATTTTTCTTTTTAGGTCCTTTATATGCCTTTGCTGGTGAAATGTAGTGTTTACAGTGCACTATGTCTTCTGGTATTTTTCACTTTCATTGACCTATCTCAATCTCATCGTTGGCTTTGACAATATGAAATTGACTGAGGTATGAGCGATGCTAGTAATACCATTCCTTATGCAGCCAGTCCATGTTATGAATGGTGTAAAAATGTCACTCATAGGGTCGGTTGGTGCATGCATTGCAATGGGCTTGCCAGACTGATATGTAATAGCAACTTCTGGTTCAGGGAGGAAAACAACGGGAAACTACCTCACTCCTCATTTCCCTAGTATGCCTCCTGAGTGACGCCAAGGCTATCTATGACAGCTTTTGGGGGAACTGTGGAGAATCAAACCAGCCTTCGGGCTGAATACCCAACGTACATAAAATACAGGTCCCTTATATCTGGACCACATTCTAAATCAGACATATCTTCAGGAACGTTATTCAATAGACTCAGCAACTGATGGTTTACGAGATATGTTTACTGCACTGTGAGAAGCTGACGAATGATAAAACTACCGGAGACGCAGTAGAAATAATGCTCATACAATTCGTAGTATATCCGAGTTCCATTGTTGTGTTTTTGAACATTCCTTTGTTGATAGGATAATTATTAGTAGATGATTACATCTCGCCGAGAGATGTGTGTTATAATACATTTTATTATGAAAATTAATACAGCGGTCAAAATGACTGCTCCGGCGGTAGTAGGTATACCCGTTACTTACACCCCATCCATTGATGCAAAATTAATTATATTTAATAGGAATTTTCCTGACCACTAATCAGGAAAAGTCACTGCAGCTCAATATCCTACAATAAAAACTGTAGTCAAAATTGAGATCGGAAAATGTGTAGCGGTCATTTTGACCGCTCCGGCGGTTCTGGTGTTAAGTTTTGCTTTGACTACATTATTAATTTCAGTTATTCTTAAGGCATTTTTTCTTTTTCGAGACTCGTCAAATATTAATTCAAATAAACTGTCCTGGGTATAATAGTGTTAATTTTTAATTTCACTCCTTTATGCTGATGTACAATAGTGTTTTAAGCAGTTAAAAATTATTAAACCTTCATTTCAATTGAACTATGAACATTATTTCATACTCGTACCTCTGTTCTATTTGTAGAATTTTACGAAAATTGTCCTGTTATTAAAGTGCAGCCCGTGATCATACCTAAGGTTTTCAATGTGGCTCTCGAGCCATTACTAATTGGAAACCCCTGGTCCAGACCAATCATCTTGTCCACGGCAAGAATCCTAACCGTCCAGACCAATAGTCTTGTTCACGGCAAGAATCCTAACCGTCCAGACCAATAGTCTTGTTCACGGCAAGAATCCTAACCGTCCAGACCAATAGTCTTGTTCACGGCAAGAATCCTAACCGTCCAGACCAATAGTCTTGTTCACGGCAAGAATCCTAACCGTCCAGACCAATAGTCTTGTTCACGGCAAGAATCCTAACCGTCCAGACCAATAGTCTTGTCCACGGCAAGAATCTTAACCGTCCAGACCAGTCGTCTTCCATCCAGACCAATCATAATTCCTCACGAAACTAGGGGCCTAGGGCCACTTCGTGGCTTCTAACTGTCCAGACCAATTGTGTAACAATAATCACCACCACCAGCTATCGAAGAACCTCACTCATTAGTTCCTCAGTACAGAGGTTGGCAGCTCTGAGCGTCGTTCCGCACGCAGCTGAATGTAGGGAGTACTGGGCTGCAAGAAGTAAAGTAATGATTCTTCCATGAATATCTTCTTAGGTCTTGCTGCTCTACTTTTTTTTTTTTTTTGCATCGCACTGACACAGATAGGTCCTATGGCGACAATGGGAGAGGAAAGGCCTAGGAATTGGAAGGAAGCGGCCATGGTCTTAATTAAGGTACAGCCCCGGCATTTGCCTTGTGTGAAAATGGGAAACCACAGAAAAACATCTTCAGGGCTGCCGACAGTAAGGCTCGAACCCACTATCTCCCAATTACTGGATACTGGCCAGACTTAAGCGACTGCAGCTATCGAGCTCGGTTTTACCCTTCTTAGCAGTCCTGATATTGGTTTGTATTTCTGCTGGGGTACTTTGGATGGCCACTTTAGTGATGCTATTTGTAGTTGTGATTGGATGGTCTTTTGTTGTTTAATTCTTATTGAAGATTCCGGAGAAATGATTCACCCACGTCTCTATTGGTATCTCTCTCGCCTTGGGGTTTTGTCTCTTCCTTAGAGCCAGGAAGGGATAGGTTCTCACTAATTCTGCTGTTTCCCTAGCTTCGGCTTAATTGTGTTCAGTTCTTTTAGTCTTAAGTAACAGTTTATATTCTTTCCTTCTCAGCGTATTCTTCTATGCCTCTTCTGTCATTTGTGCACTTTGCTCTACACAACGTACGCGGTGTTGCTTTCTGGGTGATGTAGCACTCTGTCTTTCTTCTCGTGACGAAAGCTTTGCTGATCTACTGTACTGCTCATATTGTCCTGCAATTTTGTCAGGTCTAAATTTCTGGAGGGACATGGCTCTGGGGACTATTTCACTACTGCTTTCTGTGGTGCTCAAGAGTACACGGACAATATGGACCAAGTTATCATATGTGTTGTGTAGAAATCTTCATTGATAATGAATACTGGTAGACATTGGGGTGTTGGTCAGAATAGCTGCTAAAACTTATCAAAAGAGTGAACTATAGGCCCATATGACAATTTCATGGAAATGTAATGCCCCTTGTAGATTATAACTTGGTCCATATTGTCTTAAATTCCACGAACCTACTACGCTGGCGTAGCAGGGGGTGAAGTGATACTCCCACGTGGCACGTCCCAGGTGGCGGATAGGGGGGTCCTAACCGGCTTGCTGGTGGATTTGAGGGAAATAAAATACCTCTCGCGGACCATACACAAAACCCCCCTGTGGGTGGGGGGCGCAGAGGAAGAATACACCCACTGTATCCCCTGCCTGTCATAAGGGGCGACCAAGGGATGATCCAATTAGAACCGTGAGACTACTTGTATTTAGTACCATCACGCAGGGAACACCATGGGTCGCATTTACTTGCGCATAGTACCACTGTGTTACGTACGCAATAGGTTTGTGATTAGTAGCGACAGTGTGTGAATCAGGAGGGGTCCTACAGTACCTGTGATTCATACCCCAATATGAGCGACACCATGGTTCTGCCTTACCTATGCGCACTTCCCACTATGTGAGGAATTCCACGGGATAGTAAGAGTCCCTGTGGTCAGTCCACTTATGTGAGGAACGTCATAGGTTTGCATTGCCTGTAAATAGTGCCGCAATGTGCGGAACGCCATAGGTCTGTCACATGTGCGCATTACACTACCTGTGAATAGTACCATAATGTGTGGTATACCGCAAGTCTACGTTACTTTTGATTAGTGCCGCCGCAACATTACTCATAGCATGGTTATACTTTCCTAGCCATAAATACCATTATGAGGGGCCGATGACCTGGATTTTGGACCCGTTTCGACTATAAGCATAATCGATTCAGCATTGTGCTATAGAAGCAGTCCCTTAGTGAGTAATACTATTGTTTTGTGCCAGCTTCTGTGCATGTGAGGCACTGTGGGTTGGATCCACTGATCTTTTAAATTCATGTCCGTCCATCCATTCATTCTTCGTCCTCAAGCTTTGAATTCTGGTCAGTGGAGGATTTTGGACTTTTAAGTTGTAATTTCATTTCGTCTCATTTCATACCAATAGGGGCCGATGACCTTGATGTTAAGCCCCTTTAAACAACCATCATCAATCATTGTCTTCAATTTGACTACGCATTTTTAACCCTTATGTTTTTTAAAAAACAGATCTCGCACCCAATATGCACGTTGTGTTGCACTCATCCTTTCCATTGATAGCCTTGGGTTCAGCACACAGAACCCTTAGTGTTGCTTATTGTTCAAGCAATTATGAAGAAGATTCATTTCAGATTCAGGCATAAATATTTTTAAGAAACTGTGTGATACAAAATTCTTTTAGACGAACATTTCAATATTTTTAAAATTAATTTTAAGGTGTGTATATTGTTGTTGTTGTTGTTGTTGTTAGTCGTTTAGTCGCTTTCGACTCTCCGTGACCCCATAGACCAAAGTGCGCCATTTCTTCCTGCCGTATACTATTTTCCGAAGTCTTTCTAAATTGAGAGCTGTGGCTTCCTTGATGTCATCAGTCCACCTCATCCGTTGTCGCCCTCTTCTCCTGTTACCATCAGTCTTCCCCAGCATTAAGGTCTTTTCCAGTGAATCATGTTTTCTCATGATATGACTGAAGTACTTTAGTTTTTGCCTGAGTATTTGACCTTCCAGTGAACAGCCTGGGTTGATTTCCTGTAATATGGACTTATTAGATCTCTTCGCAGTCCACAGAACTCTAAGGCCCGGTTTCATCAACACATGTTAGTACTTAACAAGGTGTTAAATCATTTTAACATACGATTTAAGAAAATTTGCGTTTCATCAACAAATGTTAACATTAACAAATGTTAAACTGCGTATTAAAGTTAACATCAGCCATTTCCAATGTTAAATGGCTAACATTAGCATTTAGCAACCTGTTCCAAAATGGCTGCTGTGAATTTCGCTTTCGAGGCGGAATTGCTCTATTTAGATCTTTTACAAAACAATCCTGATCGAAGAAGAGTTCAGCGACGTAATGACTTTGAAAGTTTGACGGATCCGAAATTTCTTCATAGATACAGGTTATCGAAAACAGTCCTTGCTAACGTTGTTGACGAAATTCAAGTGAGGTTAGAATATCCTACGAAGAGAAACTTACCTCTTTCTCCAATGTTGCTGGTACTGATAATATTACGAGTTTTTGCTACTGGTTATTTTCGCATAATGGCCGGGACAATGCTGGAATTTCTAAAGCCACTGTTAATAGAGTTGTTTGTCGAATGTCTGCAGCAATAGCATCCATGAGAAGGAGGTATATAACATTCCCTTCAGTAGAAGAGCGTCAGCAAATTATCCGCGACTTCTGTGAAATAAGCCGTTTTCCTGGTGTTTGTTCTACGTGCAATATATTGCACACATGTAAGAATCCAATCACCTGGAGGCAATTGGGCCGAAATATATCGTAATCGAAAGGGATATTTCTCAGTTAATGTTAATGTTCAGGTGATTAGTGAGCCTAACCTCCAAATCAGGGATATACTTGCTAGGTGGTCTGGTTCTGCACACGACAATACAATATTTAATAACTCCCATATCGGAGCACAGTTTGAAGTAGGACAATTAACGAAGTGATTTTGTTAGGTGACAGCGGATACCCACTAAAAAAAAAGTATCTGTTTACCCCATTGAAACCCTCGCGGACTTTTCCCGCGCCTCGTCCTTTTATTATATCGTCAAGCCATCTGTGCGCTTGCACTCAATAACTTATATATATTTACTAATTCAATTAACAACTCTTTTTCGAAGGAGGAAAGATTAGAACTACGATTCCGTTTCACTTCACGCGCCATATTTTACAGCTGTGCTCAAACAAAAGCGCATCGGAGTAGTGATGGGCACTATCGAATGTGCACTATCGAAATATTCGATAGTTTCATACTATCGAAATATTCGATTGTTTTAAACGGTATTCGAATTAGCGCTGTTAACGGAGCGGTTGTTTACGGAGCGGAGGCTCCGGGCGCCTTCAATCGTTTGCCTCCGGAGAACCTCCGATTGAATTGCAAGCGCGTAGTTTGAACTTGGCACGGGAGAAATGAACGAGCATTTGTACAGGTATTTATAACTTGTCGCTATTAATGTGAAAAACTACGCCCCTCCGTTAATACTTCAGTTATTTGGCGATTTTACAAATAGGCCTAGCATTCTTACGTACAGACATAATAATTATGTAACAGAACCTCCGATTGAATGACAAGCGCGTAGTGTGAACTTGGTACGGGAGAAATGGAAGAGCATTTTCTCAGGAATTTAAAACTTGTCGCTACTATTGTGCGAAACTAGGCCCCTCAGTTAATACCTTAACTATTTATCGATATTACACATAGCATTCTTACGTATAAACATAATTATGTATTTTCTTAAATATAAACATGTTATAATTTAGGCCTTGTCCGTGACTGTAAATTACTTCGTTATGAAATAATTAATACTATTATCATTGCATGCCGGGCTGAGTGGCTCGGACGTTTGAGGCATTGGCTTTCTGACCCCAACTTCGCAGGTTCGATTCTGGCTCAGTCCGGTGATATTTGAAGATGCTCAAATTCGTCTGCCTCGTGTTGGTAGATTTAATTACACGTAAAAGAACTCCTGCGTAACCAAATTCTGGCATCACGGCGTCCCCGAAAACCTTATAAGTAGTTAGTGGGACGTAAAGCCAATATTATTATTATTATTATTATTATTATTATTATTATTATTATTATTATTACTAGCTGATGTACCCGTGCTTCGCTACGGGATTCTCAGAAAGACTGACTTGGTGGTTTTCCTAACTGAATTCAACATAGGTCATTACAAAAACGTCAGTAGAAATGTAGCGATTGAAAGCAGTGTTATCATATAAAATACTCGATCAAATGAAAAACCGCACACTTTCTCACTTTCAACGAACAGTCCTACTACGGTGCCGATCTAAGAGTCCAAAGTTCCAGAACTGGAATAACCAGGTCGCAGACTGCCGTGACCACTCCTCTGTCATTATTTCGTTAATATGCACACTACTCATTCCAATCAGTGGCTCAGAGTAGGGATTTTATAGCTCGAATACAATGATGAACCAGTGTGTTACGTACCAGATATATCAGAAAATGTATGAACCAGAGGAATGGCATGCTAAAGAAGAAAGTTATCTTACCCCCCAGCTACTTCCCACCAATATACAGGCAGGCTGTTACAGTCGGTACGACCAAGCGAGTTGGCCGTGTGGTTAGGGGCGCGCAGCTGTGAGATTGCATCCGGGAGATAGTGGATTCGAACCCCATTGCCGGCAACCCTGAAGATGGTATTCGGGAGATGATGGGTTCGAGCCCCACTGTCGGCAGCCCTGACGATGGTTCTCCGTGGTTTCCCATTTTCACTCCAGGCAAATGCCGGGACTGTACCTTAATTAAAGCCACAGCCGCTTCCTTCCACTTCCTAGACCTTTCCTATCCCATCGTCGCATAAGACCTATCTGTGTCGGTGCGACGTAAAACAACTAGCAAAGAAAAAAAACATTGAATGACAAGCGCGTAGTGTGAACTTAATACGGGAGGAATGAACGAGCATTTTCACAGGAATTTATGACGTCGCTGTTTTTGCGCGAAACTACACTTCTTCTTTAACTTCTTTTAATGCTATTTGTTCGGGGCGTCGACCTATGAAGATCCTTTGCCCCTATTTGCACCATATATGAGGAAACCTGCGTGTATTATGCAAATGGCGGTAGGGTAAAGTGTTGAATGCGAGGAAAGGAACGTTAAGGATGACACAAACACCCAGTCCCCAGGCAGGGATATTAATAATTTACAATTAAAAACTGATCTGGCCGGGAATCGAACCCGGGGCCGCCGGGTGACAGGCGGACGCGTTGCCACCTACACCGCAAGACCAGTGGTTAGGAGTCATTTGTGCCATGTTTTACAGAGCAGCATTTACAGATTTGAACCGCTTGAACTCCTCCCTCCGCTCGTAAATAATCATCCCTTACTTCTGCCACGTCTTTCACGTGTTTTACACATGTCCAGAAATTAAAAACGAATTCTAATTTAACTTGAAATTACTGTATTCTAGCGCCAATATAATGGGAATATTTCCATAATAATGATAATAATAATGAACGAACCACTGTGTAAGTTCTGCACAGGTAGGCCCTGTACTTTTCTGAGGAACAACTGAACCTATTAAGATATATTGTTTGTTGTATCTACAGGGTTTATACCTACAGGTATATGGGGTATGTATTATATGTCGATATAATTGCATTTTCTTGATAACAAATGAGAGGATGCATTAATTATTCTGAATGACTATACGTTCTTTGTTAAGGGGTATTGTATGGAATATCGGTGATATAGATCAATTTTTGTTTATGTAGGTAACGTTTTTTATAGGGCGCCTACATCCATGGACGTAAGTTTGAAATTACAGCCCACTAAGTCCTTACACTCGGAGCTACTGTTGCGAATAGAGCTGGGAACGGAGCAGTTGCTCCTATGATTGCAATCGGTAGTGCGAGTGAGCGCTCCCTCCGGTATTCTCCGGTAGTAAACTGTTGCTGGGAAACCAATCGGTGCTTCGGCACGCGAGCGGAGGACGGAGCAACAGTACTGAATGTGTGCCTCGCTTGCCGTTCCATCCGTGGTGCGCAACGGATGTGCTAGCGACATAGTAAATACTGCTTTATAAGTATGACGAAGGAGAATATAGGAAATATATACATTCTCATTTATCGTTCGTGTTTCATTTGTCGATTACTTTTGTAACAATTTGCTTTACGTCATGCCGTCTTATGACGACGATGTGATAGGAACGGCTAAGGAGAGTAATTTCTAGGCGTGAAAATGGAAAACGACGTAAAACCATCTTCAGAGCTGCCGACAGTGGGGTTCGAACCCACTTTCATCCGGAAGATAGTGGGATAGAATCCCACTGTCGGCAGCCTTGAAGATGGTTTTCCGTGGTTTCCCACTTCCCCTCCAGGAAAATGCCGGGATGGTACCTAACTGAAGGCCACGGCCGCTTCGTTCCCACTCCCAAACCTTCCCTATCCCATCGTCGCCATAAGACTTATCTGTGTCGGTGCGACATAAAACAAAACCCAAAGTCTCACGCTCCAGGACACTGTCCTTGAGGCGGTATAAGTGGGATCCCTCTCTGCGTCCGAGGGAACACCCAACCCTGGAGGGTAAATTGATGGAAGGATTATTATTATTATTATTATTATTATTATTATTGTACTCCCATAACCACTTCTGTGGTTTTCTGTGACGTTAAGGTGCCGACATTTTGTCCCACAGGAGTTCTTTCATGTGCCGGTACAGTAGCGGCGATTAGGGGGGGCGAGAGGGGACAGTCTCGCCCCCCTACTTTGTGGAGAAAACTTTGCATTTGTATTCCATTTTAGCTGGATGAAACAAGGTATTATAGGAATTATTAAAACAAGCAATTTGTACAAGCCCTGTTGTCTTATCAGCTAATTATTTGCTTTAATTAATAACGAAATTATTAGCGGAAATACGCAACAAAGTCGTTCACGCGGTTAACCGATTTGTATAGCGCCACAGCGAGTACTGTAGTGGAGACTTTGTATGTGCTGTGAGGAAGGGTACGCGTGCATTCGTTAGTCTGGCAGTCTATTTAGTGTCAGTTTTTTTTTTTTTAGTTTGTAGTCAAATACTAAATGATTTTAATTATATAATCACGCCGTACGTCTATTTAATTGTAATACATGTGTAATATTGTTCCTCTCGTGAAAGTTTTATTGTATAGTATTGAATCAAAATCTCAAATAAATATTATCAACACAGGTAAGTTGGTAGGCTGAGAATCTTTACCTCTCTGTCGAAATTCCATTTAGTAGCTTTTTTTTCAGTTTTAATGTATAACGTATATACCCCCCCCCCCCCGCTATATCCCACAAACTGGGGTACTTTGTTGTCTTTACATTTCCCCCCCTACTTCTAATTCCCAATCGCCGCTACTGCCGGTACACCTGACCACCTTCAGGTACCGCCGAGCAAAGTCGGAATTGAAACCGCAAGCTTGAGCTCTACCGTCTGAACTACTCAGCATATAACCAGTTTCAATCAGTTCGTACTCTTCAGTAAAAATTGAAATGGCGTATGACTTTTAGTGCCGAGAGTGTCTGAGGACAAGTTCGGCTCACTAGTTGCAGGTCCTTTGATTTGACGTCTTTAGGCGATCTGTGCGTTGTGATGTGGATGAAATGATGATGAAGACGACACATACACTCAGTTCCAGCGCCAGTGAAATTAGCCAATTAAGGTCAAAATTCCCGAACCTGCCGGGAATCGAACCCGGGACCCCTGTGACCAAAGGCCAGCACGCTAACCATTTAGCCATGGAGCCGGATGTACTGTTCCGTAATAAATGAGCTACGAGTATAATTAATGTAAGAACATCGTATATAATACATGTTTACATGCAATGGAATATAATTACCACTTAAACTATTTAACTACCAGTATTAATAATATTGTTAACGCATTTGCAACAATATTCAATCTACAGTATTCTATCCACCTGCACCTATTACAAACTGAACGTCAGCAGATCAAAATCTGTTATTCATAACGTAACAAATAATGCGGCGATCTTGAAACGACTACATCATTTGAATGACAAACGTAGGGGAACACATGCATCTGTGGAATTAGTACTGAAATCTAAATTGTAATTCCTCCTAAGATCACCGTTGCAACATTGCCCACATCAAAGCGTTTGAATTTTCCGCCAGTGAATTCAATCGGAGGACTACCGGAGGTCTCCGGAGGAGCGCTGTAATCGTATTATCCGATTCAATCAACAGGAGGTCCGCCTCCTCTTCACAGCGCTAATTCGAATGATTCATTCGCTTTTCTAGTGAAGGGATGTGGGAGGGAACAGCTGCATTCGCTTTTCGAAAAGCGAATGAATTTACGACTTCTACCGATTGGCAGCCGATTCAGTTCGTATGATATCGAAAGAATTCTCTCTCACTCTTTCTAACACCCAAACACATGATATCTGTGAGGAAACGGCGGGATTTAAGAACCAATTGACGTCCGAAATGGGGGAGGAGCTTACGGTCAGCTGTTTCCAATACGGCGGCGAGGTAGTGACGGGAAGTAAACACGATAGTGATCGGGTGTGCGTCTGTAGGATTTATTAAGTGTTCAAAATGTCTTTGATGTCGTATGCGCAACTGTTGAGAGTTGTCGGAATTTCACGCGTCCATTATTGGAAGGGGAAGAAATATTCAAGCGTAATTACTTGATATGTGTAGGTAAACAGTTTGAAAAAGAAGATGAAGCTGGTGTTGTAGCGTTGTTTACAATCATCCCACATCGATTCAAAACCCCACAAAGTTAATGTTGTCTTGAACAAAGGGGGTGAAAATGTGAAGTGCAACTGTACATGTAAAGCGGGTTTTCAGAGAAATGTTACCGTTGTTACGCTAATTCACCTTAACAGTTAAGCCCCATTCACAATGCAAACGTAACGTAACGTAAACTTAAAATTAACGTTAACTTAGAAGTTAGCGGCCATCTTATCTAATGGATCCATTCACAATGCGCCGACGTAAACTTAATTGCGAGTCCGTAAAATTAAGGGATTGCAAACTCCAAGCTCTTGCGGTTAATTTTACGTTAACTTTAAGAACCAGCCAATCAGAGCAGAGGTAAACATTGTGTGTTGTGCACGATATAATGACTTCTTTCGACGAAACAGTTGTAATTCTCTTTCAAAATAATCTTTGTGTATAGGCTATGTATGATAGAAGGAGAAAGAATTACAAATACGCTGTACCGAAAAATAATAGGTGGAAATTAATATCCTGTAGTAATGAAATCTGACAATAAATGGCGGGAGACAAGCTCGCAGCGCTGGCAAACGGACGAGAGAATATCCCTGTCATAAATAAAACAGTGTCCCTGTATATTTTTTAACATTATGACGGACCACTAGTTTACGAAAACGATATCATCCAAACAAATAGATCCAAATATCTCATCGGGGTGTGATAGATAGGGTCATAGATGTCGGTAAAGGAGACCTTTTACATTTCTTTTTATTACAAAAGGGGAAGCAAATCGCAAGAAAGGCAAACAGTTCAGGTTTCATCCGCATGTCCAAAACGAACTGATGAGGGTCATTTCTTACAATAGATTACCGAAATCGCCCTGAGATAACCTTCTTTGATTCAAGGGATGAACCCATTTTCTGCACCGTTGTTTAGATCGCCTTTTCAGGTATCGTAGGCCTACACAGCTCCCAGGAGCAAAGCAATAGATGTTTGAAGTAATATGGATTCCGCTACCACGTTGTTTGATTCCATCGAGTTATTGAAATATAAAACTGCGAGATAGCCCAAAACCTGACTTCCGTACTAAATACATGGCAGTGTTTTGATTGGCTGCTGTGTACTCTTTACGTTAATGTTACGTTCCTCCATTGTGAATACCACAAATTTTACGTTAATTTTACGGTTACGTTACGTCGTTAAGTTTACGGTTACGTTTGCATTGTGAATGGGGCCTTATGCTACTGTAATTTTCCACTATTAGAGGTTATGGATAATTTCTTGTTGATTTGGTCCATGCCAAAGCCTTAGCCAGGTGACGGGGGAGTTACCTGTTTTGTAAACTATAATCTTGGGGAAGAAATAAAATAATAATTTTACTAAGTAAATGTTGTAAAGCAAACAAATCCTAGGCTTTATACAGGCTTGTGTTGAAACAGCCCACATAATCTTAATGTTCTTCCATTTTTACCATCAG